>NC_058411.1:27312295-27460288 GCF_002201575.2 Neomonachus schauinslandi | reverse complement strand
AGGGGGCCAGGACCAGGGACAGGAGGAAGAGGAGGAAGAGGTAGGAGAGAAGAAAGGGGGGAGAAAAGCCAGCCTACGTGCACTCTCAAGAGTTGCCAGTTATCACTTAAGCTTTTCTGAGCTCCTTTCTGAGCTCGGGGGCCCTCCCCCTCAAGGAACTGACAAATTCTGGCAACAGCAGGCTGGATTGGGCCTCTGTCTGCCCAACTGCTGGAAAAAGCTGGGAATCGAAATCCCTCACCATCTCCTTCCTCTCCAGACCCCATTTCCCCAGAGAAGTTGGGCAGCCTCACAGGGAACCCCCTTCTGGCTGCAAGCCTGGTATCCTTCCCCCTCTCCAAGCTCTGGCCTGGTCAAATCTTGCCCTGGCTGCTCCCCTCCCCCTCTTCGTGAGACTCCTGGAGGAAGAAGCACAGCCTGGAAAAAATAACCCACAAGCTCCCCACAAGCGGCTGGGGAGAAAGGCAGAGGGAACAGGGAGCACCTTCCCCAGCCGGCCACAGCACGGGGCTATGTTCCAGGAAGAACAAGAGCAAGAAGGGCTGCCAGGGAAGCCTCAGGCCCCCAGCCCCCCTCTTCCCCACCAGCTCCCCACTCCCCTCGCAAACCACAGCCGGTAATCGAGTCCCTCAGGGAGACCCGCCACCCTCACCCCAGCAAAAACCCAGCTCTTTTTTGACATGTGCCAACTTTCTTCTTATATAATATCTCGGTGTCTCCCCCACCCCCCTACTCCACTCCACCCCTGCTATTTCAATTGGTGAAAGAGCCAAAGTGCTCTTTAGAGGGACAACTCCCACCCTCAGCTCCACCCAAGCCTCCACTGAGGTCACACTGGGAGGCTTCAGGTGAAGCAAAGACAAGGGGACTTTTTCCGTGGCTGAGAAAGCAGCCTTCCTCCCACCCACGTGAGCAGTTCAGCCTGAGGCCTGGGCGGGTAGGTTCCCGAGAGTACAATCTGATCTCTGGGAAGTTGAGCCCTAAACTCTGGGCTGCAGGGACAGAATCCCTTGCAAAAGCACATAGGCACCAGGATCTGGGCCCGTCTAGGTGGGCGAGGATCACACAGCTCTACCCGGGGCCTAGGGAGTTATAAAAGGAGCTTCATTCACACAGGCCCCAATGTCCTGGAGGAGCATCCTCCTACCATAAGCAGGACATGCTTCGTTTCCTCTTCCCTGGGAAGAGCAAAAGGCAAACAGCTGAACTTGGGAGAGACCAGTGAAATGATAGCCACCATCTGTTGAGTACCTACTATGCACCACTTTGCATGCATGATCTTGTTTAACCTGCACAGCAACCCTACGAAGTACTATTATCATCCTCATTTTACAGGTGAGGAAACTGAGGCTCAGGAAGTTAAGCAATGCCCAAAGCCACACAGGAAGTAGAGAAGCTGGAGTAGGAAGCCCAAGTCTGCCCAGTCTTCGTTCCTGTGCACCTACTGAGCTTCCTTCATAGTCACTGCCCAGGTTACTGTCCACACAGCATCCAGGAATGGTGTTCTGAGTGTGGGGGTGGAACTGGGTGTGGCCAAATTTTGCTTGATGGCTCTGGAATCTGAACTGACGCCCCACTAACTGTTCTCACTCCCAAGTGTGTGGCTGTGAGAGCCCCTGTAAGTATATGTGTGTTGGGGTAGAGGGAGGGTGATCTGGATTCCAAATAGCAGTTTCCAACACCAAAGTTATGCTGTAATGCCTCTGATTCATAAAATGAGCTCACAGTCTCAGGGTATCCTGAATGTTGCCTCGAATGCAAACGCAGATCCCTTAAGTAAGACCTGGGGATTTCAGGTCCACCTAGCTCCAGGCCTGTGTGCAGTTTATTTAGTTCAGCCGCACAGAGTCACTGCTCCACTGGGCAGGAGCAACCCCTCCATTGGAATGCAACCCCTGGCTGCATTTCCTGCAGCCTATGGTGAGTCAGGGAGGAATGGAGCCCCCCAGCTGCTTCTATACTGATACTTGCGTGCATACACACATGCACACACACACAGAAAGGACGCCAATTTGGCCAGGCCAAAGGAAATGCCCAGGTTAGCAGATTCCCAGGCAGGAGGCTTCGCACTCTTTCACTCCGAGGTCCCTCTGGGGTCAGAACGATCAGATATATTCTCCAGCTCTCTGGAAGGCCAGCTGTAGTGCAGGGCCAAGAAACTGGGTTCACCGGCACCAGACTCACTCGTGGACTGACCCTCTTGAAACCAATGTTATGAATCCCAGCATCGGGACTCACTGGGCCCCCCCCACACAAGCCCTCATTTTTCTCACGGAGATCTTTCATTCATTTGTTCAACTAACATATACTAAACACCTACTAGAAGCCAGGCACTGTGAGAACAACACAGAACATACACTGGGGCAGAGGTTATGGTAATCCCGAAATGGACTTTCGGCGTTTCACACACAGAAACTTCACTGCAACTGTGCAAAGGAGTTCAGAGACTCTCTGAGTTTGTTTTGAGCACCATAGTACAGTATGTACACAAATGACTACATAAGGTGGAAATGAGTGTTCAGAAGAAGGCTGAGGCATCTCCAAAGAGGTGTCATTTGAAACAGGCCTAAAAGGATCAGCAGGAATCTCCCAGCTACTTGTGGCCATCCCACTCCTCCGTGAGCAAGGTTTCCTCCTGGGGGACCCAAGCTGCAGGAGAGGGGCCATCAAGGCCAGATTCCCAGACTGGCCCATTCCCCTTCCAAGATACTATGCCCCAGGTGCTCCCCCAACACACACATCCTTCTCCCACTCCTCTCTTCTCCTGGCCCCACAGGGCAGCCCTTCCCTGGGTTCTGCAGGCACGGGCAGCCGTTAACTGAATCTGTAACTGCATATGCCTTTTTTTTTTTTTTTCCTCATTCCAGGGCACCCTTTCCTAAAGTGAGGTGAGAGTTCTGCCTGGCACTTGGAAAAGCCACAGCGGGCAGTGGGCAGACTGTCCCAGAGCAAGCTGTATGGTGGGGGGGGGGCACCCTCTAGGCTCTTCACCCCCTTGTCCCCTAGGAGCTACTCAGATCACAGTAACCAGCCAGAGGCCAATCCAGTTACAATGGAGACAGGGCCTGGACCATGCAATGAGATGGTTTATCACAGTAATTGAATGTTTACACCCCTATTATTCACTGTCCAGAGCAGGAGGAAAAAGAGGACCGGTAAATTCACAACTTGGAAAGGTTTCGCTTTTCCCCCTTGGTCCTGAAGCCATCTAACTGCCTGTGGAAAGGGCGCATTTCTCTGATTCTGTGCCACACCATCCCTGGGAGGTTCCGGAGCAGGACAGGTGGTATTCTCTCCTCAGCCTGGCCCCACAGAGGAGGAGAGGCTTCTCCTCAGAGCTGCAGTCCCTCCACCTTCACCAGGCCTCCAGTTGAGCTTCAATCCTGAAGCTGCAGGGACAAGGAGAGGCCAGCCCTCCAGGCTGCCACCGGGCCAGGCTCCCCCTGCTGGAGCAAGCCAGACCTCCCCTCCCCCCAGCCACAACTGCCAACAGGGATCCCCTGCACACACGTGCCACGGAGGCCTCCACAGTCAGCCACGGTGAGCCAGCTCTCCTCCCATCCCACCGGCCCCAGAGCCAGGCTCCACAGGCTGGCACACTGATCCGATGTGGGATGGTGGAAGCAGGAAGTAGCCACCAAAGTTGTGACCAACAAAGTTTTAAATGGGGCGAATAACTTCCCCTTTCACCCTTACAGCAGCTTGCTCTGGAGGCTGGGCTGGAGTACCCAGGGGCCTCCACTTTGGCAGGAGGCAGGTACTTCCTCCAGGTCTGCCTTCCTTGGGGCTGAGGCTTGAAAATCCCAGGGCGGCACCAGGCCCTTAGCCAGAGGCTTGGGTGGGGGGCCCCAAAGGGGGGGCAACCTGGTGCACACGCTCCTGTATGCCTGAATTGGGAGGGTATGACTACCTCCACCAAGCCGGCCATGTGCGGGGACCAGACAAAACCCGGGCCCCCGAGTTCCGGGCGGGCACCCACAAACACAGCACGCGGTGAGGCGCGCGGAGAGCTGGGCAGGCCGCAAAGGCGCGGGCGTGCGGGGGCGGGCGAGAAGGATGACAGGTCTGAGGTGCGCCCGCAGCGCCGGGGTGCGCGGGGTGAGGCCGGCCCGCGCGGGGCGAGGCCGGCCCGCCCGCCCTAAGCGCTCCAGCTTAGGCCTCTGCTGCACTTGCCCCAGCTCCCCGCCGCCCCTGCACTGTTCCCCCAAACTCCCGGCGCGGGCACAGTTTCCCTGTCCACTCTGCCGTGCACACTGGCAGGACCTGGGGAAGGGGCTCCCGCGCCAAGTTCCTGCAGCTCGCGCGAGCCCCTCCCGACGCTTCCGGGGCCTGGGCTCGGTCACGCAAGCCGGTTCCCCCGGACACCACGTTTCTCTCCGGCGGAGGAGCAGCCGTAATACCGAGTCGCCGCCGCCGCCACCGCAGCGGGCCAGGCGGCTCGAGAGGGTTTTCCTGCCCGGGCCGCGCCCGGGTGGGCGGGGGCCGCGCGCGAGCTGCGTAGCTGCACAACACGGCGGGCTGGCGCGGCACACGCAGCTTCGGGCCGGCGGTGCTGGCCGCGGAGGCGCGGGCTGCGGAGCGGCGAACGCACGTACACACGCACACCCCGCCCCGGCCGCCCAGGCCGCAGAAGTTGACGCGCCGCGCCCCCCGCAGCCCCGCGCCCCCGCGCCCGGCCGCGCCTGCAGAGCTGCAGCCCGCGCGCCCGGCAGCCACCGCCTGCGCGCAGCCCGGGGTCCCTGGGCCGCCGCCGCCGGGGCGGGCTGCGCCTCGCCGCGTGCAGGCCTCAGCCGCCGGCCGGGCAACCCCACTTACCCGGCTCCTGCCCGAGCTCCAGCATCGGCTGTCCCCCTTCCGCCGCGGGCCGCCGCCTTCGGTCGCCTCCCAGGCTCCAGCCGCCTGCACGCACTCCCGGATTTTAAAAACAAACAGGCGCCTCCGCCTCCCCGCGGCGCTCGCAGGGCTTCCGCCAGCCCGCGCCTCCCAAGGCTGGGAAGTTTGCTGGCGGGGCCCGGGCGGGACGCGCGGGCTGTCACCCCTCGCTTGCGGCGCAGGAGCCTCGGCGCACCCCGCGCCCGCGGTGTCTGCCTCGCGATCGCTCTCCCTCCCTCCGTGTCACCCCCAGTCCTGCGATGCAGTGTCAGGATTGCACTGCTCTGACTCATCGGTTGAGCTCACAGCTTGAAAAAAAAAGAGAGAGAGGGCGAGAGGCAACAGCGAAGGAGGAGGACTCTCTGGCGTGCTACAAAGGATTGCACAACTCCGGGCTGGGAGCTGGGAGCGCGGAGCGCCCAGCGGCCGGCCGGCGCGCGCGGCACGGCGGCGAGCAGGAACCAGCTCCACCACTTCATCAGCACAACTGTCTCGGGTCGGCCTCACAGCCGGCAGGCCTGGCGCCGCCCACTTCCTGCGACCAAATAAGGCCGGAGAAGGCGTCCTTAAACCTCGGGCGGCTGTCCGGGCTGGGGATTTCCAGCAGACCTCGCCTCCACTCCCGAGTGGGTCGCCCTCCTCCCTCAGCCCAGGCCGGCGCCCCCGATGGCTTTGCTGGAACCAACAGGCCACGCGGCTCGTTCCTTTCACATCAAGGTCAGAAGGAGACGGTGACGAAATGCTTGGAAACCCATCGGGCCTGCCAGGAAAGTGTGTATGTGATGTTGGGGAGGACACAAGTCGCTTTCTTCCACAAAGAGAACTCTGGTTTTGGATACGGTAAATCATGCACAGTCCTCTCTAAAGCACTTTAAGTTTCCCCAAGTTTCAGTTTTGGCTCACCAGCATCCTAGTGGTGTAAAGGTTATTGAGAAACGTCCCAGCCCCTATAAAAGACCCAGTTACTGAGGTGATGAAAAGCTCCTGGGTTTCATTATAGCAACTGAAGGCAGTTGGGGCAGCTTTTCACTGCATGCCCACATTTCCCCTCCCTTCCCTCCTAACCGCGCCCCCCCCCAATCCCATGCCCCCTGGCCTGGCTGATGGGAAGATGAGAAACATTTCTGCTGCTCAGGAGGTTCTTCTTGGCCCCCACATTCAGTGAAGCTCCAGGGCCAGGAGAAAGTCCAGGGGAGGTTCTTTCCATTTGTTTTTGGGGTTTTTTTCCCAAAGAGATGGGTCAGAAGGAGGTTTGCCTTTGAAGGAAAAAACACCACGTCCTGGCAGCTGCTATCCCCCGTCCAGTCCTGAGGAGCAAGTGCATCTCTTGCTTTCTCAGGGAGAAGGGGGAGAGGCAGTGGAATGGGATTCTCCCAGATCCTCTGAGCCTGCAGGGCAAGGGCCTTTGCCCCTAGGGAGCAGACGACAGAGACCCACCCTTGCTCCTGAGGAGCACCACTGTCCCGTGCTGTCCCACCCCTTTGCTGGCTGGAGCACCTGTGTGCACCCAGAGTTCACACCTCACCCAGGAGGAAGAGGGCTTATTGTACCAGGGTAGAACAGATATGGCAAAAGAAGAACTACCTAAAGCAGTCTCATCTTCCAAATAGAGATAATTATGCCAGGGGACTGCACCAGATGACCTCTCTTCCAGTTTAAAATCCAGGATTCCGTGATTGTAAAAAGTGAATGGAGGAGCCAGGGAACCCGCCTCCAACAAAGAAAAGCCCAGGCTCTAGGATTTAGCATCTGCAATGACGGTATTGTTCCTGACAATACTCAAAGGGCGTCCCCACACACAGCCTACTCAACAACCCTACGTGTGTGAGAGTTTTATCCCCCTCGTTTTATGGACGAGCACACGGAGGTTTGGATAGGTTAAGTGACTTGCGCAAGATCACAGGGCAAGCCAAACATTTGTCACTTCTCTGTTCCTCTTCCCAGCTCCCCCAGAGGAAGACAGTGAGCAGTTGAGGGACTGGGGTGCTCAGGCATGCAGGCCCGGCCCCCAAGTAGAGGCTAGACTCTCAGGACTCCTAGGCAGGGGTTTGGTGTAAAGGCTTTTTGTTTTTTTCCATTTGTCTGATTTCTTCATTCCCGCTGACATCTCATCCAAGTGAGGGAAGCAAAAGCAAAGCCACTTGGTGTCCAGTGCCCACGGCTGCCAGGTCTGCAGGCCTCTGGCCATCCTGTCCTCCTCTCCCCCACCCCCAGGGCCTAACCCTGAAATCTGGCCTCAAGCCAGCCCAGAGCAAGCCCAGGGATGTTCCCAACCAACCAGAAAACCCAGCTGGGAAGCACATTCCTAGAAGAGCCTGCCACCATGAAGCCAGGGCCCAACCTCAAGGGAATGAGTGGGAGCCACTCCAAAGGGCACTCCTCACTCAGCCTCGTCCCACCAGGACTTCCTCCCTGTCCCACGCCGGGCTGCTGGGCCCCGGGCCCAGGAAGCAGCAGGAGGAGTAGGGGGGAAGGTGGCAGGGGTGCATGAGAAACAGAAGTCAGGGACCCGGAGGAGTCCCGCTCATCTGGGAACAGCACATCCCTTCACCCCAACTCAACTTCCAGACTCAGGCCATTTCAGAAAGAGGAGAGGAAGGAAAGGGGCACGTGTCCGTGCAGGGGAGGAGGGCTCAAGATGGTGTCCGACGCCCCCCCACCCCCCTGCAGGAGAAGTCCGCCTCCCACAGGCAGGCCGATGAGGATGTGCACGGACAGCTGCAGCTCTTCCGAGAAAGCCCTGGAGGTCAGTTTGGCTGCAGATATGACAGTGCAGAATCACTGACATGTGAAGTGAAAGTTTTGGTTTTAGAAGCTCTAGTCTCTGGGGCAGCCAAGAAGGGTGCCCTTTGGAGAAGAAAATAAGGTGTTCTAGGGACCTTCCCCATAGAGCGGGCTTCTCTCGACCTTTACAAGCTGCAGGGAAGAGAGGAGCACAGAGCTCCAGGTCCCAGGGAGTGTGGGAGGCAAAGCACCCAAGACAGGCTTACAAACTCTGGGTCCCTATGAGGGCAGAAAATGGCCTTACAGAGGCTTCCTGGGGCTGCACCAGCTCTCTGGACTTGGCTCCGAGTGCCCGTCACTGCCCTGAGTGGCCATCAGCAGTGTCCACTTCTGGGACAGCCCAAGACCATTAAAAAGCTTCCGAGGGTGAATTCTGTGGTATTGAATTATATTCCAATAAAGGTGTTATTAAGAGGGGGAAAAAAAAGCTTCCAAGGAAGCCAGGTCGTCCGTACCCACACACCCACCTCCATGAACTTTCTGCTGCCATCAGTCACTATTTCAACAGGGGTTTTCTTCCCCCCAAACCCCAGCCTGCATTCCTGCCCTTTTTCCATTGTCCCTTCTCTGTCAGGATCTTTCCATGGAGGCCAGCACAAATGGTGTGTTTCAGCGAATAAGCAACCTTTACTGGAGTCTGGGGAACTGAGGAACAAATACAGTTGGGGAAATTACAAATCGACAGTGCTGGGTTCCTTGTGTCCCCACTGTCGTTTCCCTTTGCAGAATAAAGGTGCCGCCTCTAAGACCTCATTACCTACAGTTACAACAGAAGAAAGACAGGTTGTGGGAAAAACAGTGAACCAGGACAGAGTCTTGCCAAACTACAGCTAACACCCTGCGTGATCTTAGGAAAGTTGACACCTCTGAGCCTCACTTTTTTGGGCCCATAACAGATGTACTGAATTTGTTACATGGACAATGAGAGAACACACACCTTCTATGGGCTTGGGAGAATTCCAAGGGCAAAAAACTGCTTTATGACGGTATCATGCTATGTACACTTCAGGGGTTACAACTGTTCTTATTTCTACTGTTTTAGCCTATATCCCCTTCTCCGAAAACTAGCTTCTTTCTTTCAAGAACCTAGTCCAGGCAAGATCTTTTTCCCCCCTGAAGACCCCTGAGTCCATCCCCATCCGCCTCAGGGTGACCCTCTGCTGGGCTCAGCCCAGACTCTTTCCAACCCTGACACACAGTTCCATCCGGGTGTCCCTCCAAGGCTCGCCTCCCAGTCTCTTCATGTCCTTTCCACCATTCTTCTTCCCCAATGCCACCCACCAGCCTGAGGAGGGACGCTCTTTGGATGGCCATTGCCTTCTCCTCACCCCTTTTTGTCATGTCCTTTCTGAGGAGGCAGGGAGCTCAAAACCACCCCAGCCAGTAAGTTAAGCCACCGTGTGCCACGAAGTCCCTGCACTGTCTTCTCTTTTACCCTTGAAAACCCGGGAGACCCTCCTCCTCCTTTCACATTTACGTCACCTGTTCTGGGGCAGGGCCACGCCTGCCACACCAGCCCACAGCTGGCTGCATCTTTTGGCCCTCCCACCTACCCTCGCCTCCACCTCCCTCTCTTGCAGGCCCGGGCTAGGTTCTTAGTGCCATTGTCAGGCCTGAGAGGGAGCTTCTGCAGATGTCCCCAGTTGCTGCTGTCACTCTGGGAGCAACATCTGGCTGGGCGTAGTGGGAAGGACACAACAGGTGTGGCTGCCAGGGAGGGCGGGCCAGCAGGGCCACGGGGACAGAAGCACCCTTTCTTCCCAGAGCCAAGGCCTCCTTTCAGCGCGGTTCCATGCCGCCTGCGGAACCAGCCCCAGACAGACTCCGTCACTGGCTATTCACGGGAGCTCAGCTTCCCTACCTTGTGGCCGTGGGCCAGGAGGAACAGGACCCACAAGATCGAGTGTGTGCAATGGGGCATGCTTTAAAAACATTATTTTTAAATGAAAACAAATACTGATAGGTCATGGACTAGAATCCCAAGTTCGTGTTCATGGGACTGTACAGGTTAAGAGCAAAAGCTGAGGGCGCCTGGGTGGCTCAGTTGGTTAAGCGACTGCCTTCGGCTCAGGTCATGATCCTGGAGTCCCGGGATCGAGTCCCGCATCGGGCTCCCTGCTCGGCAGAGAGCCTGCTTCTCCCTCTGACCCTCCCCCCTCTCATGTGCTCTCTCTCTCTCTCATTCTCTCTGTCTCAAATAAATAAATAAAATCTTTAAAAAAAAAAAAAAGAGCAAAAGCTGAGACCTAAATCCAAATCTTGGCTCATGCTAGCTTGATGACCTTGAGCAAGTTCCTTAACCGCTTGGTTTTCTCATCTGCAAAATGGAGACAAGAGCTTCACAGTATGTGGCACACATGAAGTCTTTTCTAAGTGTTGGCCATTGTTTTTTCTCATCTCCGGATCGATCCCCTTGCTTCTGGCCTCGCACACTCACCATCCTCACTGCCATTAGAGCACTCACATCCCTTTTCAATAGTTCCCAGCATTCTTCCGCAAAAGGCTGAGCCCGTTAGCCAAACTGTTAGGTGTGGACACTTCAGGCATGACTGGCTCTGTCCTACTTCCCAGCCCCAGGGCCACACAGCCTAACAAGCTGAAGTTCTTCAAGATGCCTGCTTGCTCATACATGCTCCTCCTCCCCGCACCTTCATCCACAGGTAAACCCACACCCCTAGTCTCCCATCAGACTTGAGCTCAATGGCAACTCTTCCAGGAAGCCTTCCTTGACCACTCCAAGCAGAGGAAGGCCCCTGGAGTATATACAGCTGGAGCCCTCCTGGATCTCCTTTATCAGACTGGTGCACAATCCCCCAGCTACTGTGTTAGTTACTAAGCGTTCATAGCTGCCCCCTTTTCAAAGGGAGCCTTTGCTGGCAGAGAGCTCTAGAGCCAGTGATTGATTAGGGGGTGGGGCGAGGGGATGGGTCGAAAAGTTCAGCCCCCTCATCTCAAGGTGGAACCAATTCTGTGATGGTGCAAGTCATACTTCTGGGATCCCTGTGGGGTCTGGCTGAAGCTATCGAGCTCCAGCTGCAGCACATCCTTCTTTTGCTTTTGCATAACGTCCTCCCCAGCTCTAGCCTGCTTCCTTCATCCCCTTCCCCGAAAGCACTTCCTAAGTCAATCCCAGGCACCCCTCACTGCCTCTGTCCCTGCTCCTAAGGAACTCCCGTGGCACCCCCTTGTTCATCTTTCCTCCATCCTGATATATTGTTCTGCATACTGAGCTATCTCCTTACTAGGATCAGAGCACAGTCTAGATCTTAGTCGCCTTGTATCCTTGGCGCCTACACATGGTGGGTACTCAGTAAATTCTTGTTGATAAATGCACACATAAAAGAATACATGCGAAAATTTGAGGTAAGCAATAAAATGTAACATTATTATCATCATCATCATCATCATCACTGCTTTCATTACTATTTCTTCCGTTCCAAATGCACGTTTTAACCGCTCCGAAATCAGGATGCATCTTACAATCAACAGAGCGTGTCATGGTTTATTTTTTCAAATTTTTTTTCAGAGTGCATGTCATGGTTTCATCGGCAGCTTTTTCTCTTTCTTAGTTGTACATAAAATAACGGTGCATCTGATAATTACCGGTGTCTCAGGTTCAATACTCCTGCTGCTACCACCACTTACCACTGTTACCACCACTCCTACTGCTATTACTCCTACCCCCACCACTACTACCAAGGCTCAGTCTCCTGGGTTCTGGAGCCCACAAGGCGAAGTCCACAGAGCTGGGAAGATCCACTGCCGGGGCTCAGTAGCTGTGCGGCAATCAAGCTTTCATAAAGTGATGTGCAATTTCCCAGGGATCAGAAGGAGCCCTGTTCCAGACACTTCCAGAAACTCCCATGGAAGCAGGCCAATGTGATGTGGAACAAGCTCTGGACTGGGAGTCAGGAGAGCAAAGTTCTAAGCCTGGTTCTTCCTCTAGTTTTCTGGATGGTCCCATGCAGCACCTAGCAACACATTTATTAAAGGTCTACTAAATGCTTGATGTGATGTGAGCCCAGTGGGTCCACCCAGCACCCTGAGAGGAAGCCATGATTCCCATTATACAGATAAGGAAACTGAGGTTCAAAAAGGTTAAACACCTCTTCCAAGGTCACACAGATGGAATTCAATCACTGGCCTCTCCAAGTCCTTCTCTCTGATATATGAGGATACCTTCCTGGGCTTGTGTTTTTCCAGTAAGGAAGGTGAATAATTAGGAGTCACAGACTGGAGGCTCACAATCCATTCTCACCCCCAGATATATTTTATTTGACTCATATAATGTGTTTGATTTGAAGTGAATTAAATTTACTAGCAACAATTTTTTTTTAATCAGGAGATTTGAACTAAAAATCAGGATTTCTGGGGGCGCCTGGGTGGTGCAGTTGGTTAAGTGTCCGAATCTTGGTTTCAGCACAGGTCATGATCTTGGGGTTGTGAGATCGAACCCTGTGTCAGGCTCCATGCTCAGCTCGGAGTCTGCTTGGGACTCTCTCTCCCTCTGCCTCTCCCCCTGCTCTCTCTCCTTCTCTCAAATACATAAATCTTTTTAAAAATTAAAAAAAATAATAAAAATCAGGATTTCTGGTTTGTCATGAAAAAAACTGGAACACTGGCCACACTGAGCCCTCCTACTTGGAGGGGGGGCAGAGTAGCTACACGAGGGGGGTGGCATTAGACAGGAACAGCACTGCAGTGGGACTCCCACACCCCAATTTGCCACTGCTTCCTTGGCCACTTATCATCTCACCTCTGCTGTTCTCCTATACCCAGCCAGCCTCTCTTACTGAGAATGTCCTTGTTCCCTATCGACCTTGGAGTGGGTGACCCTTAGACCAGATGAACTCCATGCCTTCTCCAGCCCTAACATCCTGCGTGGCTCCCCCCAGAACCTCCCCAGCAGCCCCCCACAAGGAGGTCACTTTAGGAACCTATTTTGGAACCACTCAGGCAAGCCCCGGCCCCACACCTACCTCCCCTTTGACTTCCATTACTGGGCCTCCAGTGTCTGTCCCTCTCCTTCCCTTCCCCTCCCTCCACACCCAGAGCACCAGTCTCAGCCAGTTAGGGGGTGAGCCAGGCAGGTGCAGAGTTGGGTTAGCCCAGGCCATGGGTAGGGCCCCACCCAGGAGGGAGCGAGGGAGCAAGGAAGGCAGGACCTTGTGTCTCTCCATAGGAGAGTGGTTTAAGGAGACAGATGGAAGTGGGGAGGTTCTACAGACACAAAGATGAACAGAGTTTGACACATGAAGAAACACAAACAGTATATCATCAGGAGGAAGAATGTACAGTCTCACCAGCAATTTAAGATATGCAAATTAGAACACCATTAAGGACCCATTATGACCTGGACTCCACGTGCAAATAAGTAAATAAGAAAGCTGCTGACGGCAGGGCCATCAGGAGACAGCCGTACAGATGTTGCTGTGCCTCGAACCTGTCCAAACCTTTCCAGAATGTGATTTGGCACTGTGTTGCAAGAGTTGAAGACCTTGATCAGGGAATTATGACTGGGAGACAAGATTCCATGAAAATAATTTAAAATAGCATCACAAAGGAGTTTTTACAAACGATGCTCCTAGCACCTATTTGCAGACCCTCCAAAACTGAAATCCACTCCGGTTATGGTATGGTATGGTAACAGAAAAAAACCTGAAAGGGCTCGGCACATGGAAACAATCTGACGAAACCATCTGATCAGGCTATGTGACAAAATCAGCACAAAGAAATAGTAAAGGTGGACTTACAAACTAGGTTAAAACATCCACAGGAACATTAGCAGCAGTCAGAAGAGAATCCTGAACAGCACAAATTGCAAAGGTGTGATGTTTACTCTAAATAGATGGAGATGGTTTAAATAACAAGGATGACGATGATAATAACATCAGGGCCATTGAATAGGATTTCCTCACCATAAAGATACCCAGCCCAGCTCCTGGGAAGCAGGTGAGGCCAGGCTCCTGGCCTGAGGAGGGAGGAAGAACGGATGCAAGCTGGGAGAGACAGGGCTATGACTGTGGGCAGGAGGATGGCCCCAGAGCTTCCCTTAGCAGGAGGGCTGGAAAAGATACCTCCTGCTAAAGAAACAAAGTTACACAAATAAACCCACACCATTTAACCTCTAACGTCCTGGGGCTAGATCTCGGTGCTGCATTTTCGCTCTCAATTTTACTAATACCTTATTTCAGCAACTTCAGAGGTGACACCGGGGCTCTCTGTGGGCTAGCCTAGGAACCCAACCACCATTTATAGCATTGTTTCTATGGAAATGTGTTTCAAGCTTCAAGAAATCTAGCTGCTGACAGCCCTGGGGCACGCACGTGGTCTCTAAATTAGGGAACTGAGACGAGCAGTTACTGCTGGTCCTGGGCTCAGGAAGACAGCTTGTTACTTAGACTGTGTCCACACCACCAGCAATGATCCCATGAGAGCAGGCTGGAGGCCCCTGTATGGGGTGGGGATGGGACTTTGGCATCTAGGAATATTCCAGGGAAGCACATGGATATTCTCCCCCACCCCCACCTGGCCTCCAAACACATCACGGAAGATATGAAACTGGCCTCCGTACCCCTCAGGAGCATCCAGGTGAGCCCTGAGCCCACAAGCTTTCCAACTTCTCCCTGACCCTGGCCAACCTCTAGCCACAAGGGCCCATTTCAGTCTGATCTCAGAACAAAGAAACTCCAGACCTTTGACAGTTCTGGAATTTGGCTTCCGCAGATAGGTGCTCGAGATAACCAGGGCCCCAGCAGGGCCCCGACATCTCTCCACACGCGCACTGCTGCCGTGGCCTCTGTTTTAGCAGGCTCCAACCTGCCTACGCAAGGTCTGCCCAGGGCTCTCCAGCTCCCACCCACCTCAGGACTCCAAACAACACCGAGGAGTCTCTGTTGCGTGCCCTGAATCACGCTGGCCACAGGGAAAGGACAATCAAGGGCCCTCCACACAGGCACTCAACATGTCAAGAAAGTGCCCCATTAAGAACAAAAGGATACACACACATGGGGAGGCAGGACCAGAGTGGGGTGGACAGTGAGAAGGCTATTCACTAGGCGTCCCAAGGTTATGAGATGCCAGAGATATGAGAAGGTGGTCAGAAGAGGGTCAGCTGCTCAGCCACAAGGCCACACCTACAGTTGCAAGTCCCAGCAGAGCTCATGGCAAGATGGGGGTTCAGAGAGCCCTGACTGCTAACCAGGTAGAGGTAGACTGGATAAATGTGGGGGGCTTTCCAAGGCTTGCAATAAAGGGCAACTCAAAGTTTCAATCCTATAATAAATATGTACAATACTGCAAACACCCAAGACACTAACTCACTAGGGCCCTACCTGGGTTAAGCAGGGCTGCAGGAGGTCAGTGTGCAAAGCACACCCTCGCTGCTGCCTATCGGAACTGCAAAAGAGAGAATAGGTTGCCTCCCCCCTGTGGCTAAGGCCCCCAGGACCAGGCAGGCAGCCTGGAGGTGAGCGGGCGGCTCAGAGCTGAGTCTCAGGGCCACATGTACTCAAGGGGCTGGTTCCCTGGAAAACCAGGTGTGAGCAATCATCTGGGGCTCTGAGGCCACTTGGAGGTCACCTCCAACAGGCAGAGTCCATGCTGGGAGCCCCGACGTTATACAATTAGCCAGCCTGTGAGGTCAGGCTTTCCATCACTAAAAGACTCAATTAGCCAATCTGAATCCTCCAGCCCCTGCAGTGCAGGTGGCTGATAAGACACAGCAGTTCTGTCTTCCTGGTGGTAACAGATGGGAGGCCTGGAGGTCCCTCCCCCTGGCCTTCCCACCCAGAGCCAAAGTCTTTGATACGTTAAGGTTTTTTTTAAAAAAAAAAGTATATAAAGTATATATTTATTTATTTATTTTAAAGATTTTATTTATTTATTCAGGAGAGACAGAGAGAGAGACAGAGGCAGAGGGAGAAGCAGGCTCCCCGCGGAGCAGGGAGCCCGATGCGGGACTTGATCCCAGGACCCTGGGATCATGACCTGAGCCGAAGGCAGACGCTTAACCGACTGAGCCACCCAGGCGTCCCTAAAGTATATATATTTTTAAAGCAATTTCAAACACGCAAAATACTCTATTCATAGACACATCACCTAAATCCAGTATTTACCTTGTGCCAATTTATACTATGGCCAGTGTAATCAGTTTTGATGCACTCAAGTGTATCTGCAATTTTGCCTGCTAAAATAAAAACCACTCTTTCACCAAAATTCATCAACATTTTCCTATGAATTAGTATCATCTTCATATTAATTTAACAATGGCACAATATTCCACTGGATCTAGGTTATCACGAACTCATGAGTTACATAACCATGTGGAATATTTAGGCTGTTTACAGTTTGTTGCTATTTTAAACAATGTTGCTATAAATATCTTTATGCATATAGCTTTTTTCCTCTTTAGAATTATTTCCTTAGAATAAAGTCCCAAGAGGGGCACCTGGCTGGCTCAGTTGGTTAAGCAGCTCAGGTCATGATCCCAGAGTCCCAGTCAGGCTCCCTGCTCAGCAAGGAGTCTGCTTCTCCCTCTCCCTCTGCTCTTCCCCCAACTCGTGTGTGTGCTCTCTCTCACTCTCAAATAAGTAAATAAATAAATAATCTTAAAAAAAAAAGAAGAAATTCCCAAGAGTAATACTTATAGATAAAAGGAAATTAACATTTTTTTAATAGCTTTGAGTTCTACATTTTTTAAGTAAGCTCCATGCCCAGCACGGAGCCCAACATGGGGCCTGGGCTCATAACCCGAGATCAAGACCTGAGATGAGATCAAGAGTCGGGCACTTAACCAACTGAGCCACCCAGGTGCCCCTCAAATTCTACATTTTAAAAATATATTGTTCAGGAGTGCCAGGGTCGTGAGATTGAGCCCCATATCAGCTCCTCACTGAGCTTGGAGCCCACTTGGGATTCTCTCTCTCTCCCTCTCCCTCTGCCCCTCCCCCATCCCCCACTTGCATAGGCATGCTCTTTCTCTCTCTCTCAAAAAAAAGAAAAAAAATTATATCTATATCTATATCTATATCTGTGTCAGTTACTTGGATTGCCTATTTTCCAAGATAGTTTTCCTGACAATACTTCCCAATCCTACCAATCAAAGTCTACTTGTTTGTTTTTTTTTTCCAAGGTCTACTCTTAAAATCTACTTTCCACAAGTCCCCATTGGGTCAGGCATCCGGAGCACACATCTTATGATTGCATGGATGTTGGTGGTAACTCAACTGATTTGTTGTGCAGGGATGAAGAAGGAGGACAGAGAGATGTGGGTAGGGAGGCAGAGGGCTGGGATGGATAGGAGGGAGCCGTAGGCCCCACGGAGGCAGAAACAAAGGCAAATCCCACAGGCTGTCCCTTCCCAAAAAAGCCAGTACCTCCCTAGACATCAAACCTACCCTACCACCCAAGCTTCCCCTAAGCTGATTCAAGGAGCCAAGAACAAAAACGCACTTGAATGGGTTCCTAAAGACCTTAGAAATACTACGTGTTTCTAAGTTCTGGAAACATACTCTGCAAACAATACAAGCCATGCACTCACCACTAGTGAAGGAGGCCCATGCATGTGCGGGCTCAGCCCTAAGTGTGGTTCAACTTTAAGAAAAAAAGTCCACCCCATCAGCCATGGCAGGAAGATGCTTCTCGTCAGTACTCTCTAAGTGGCATGCAGACCCCAGACAACTGTTCAATCCCAGGAATGCCCTTGAGAGCAATCAGGTTTCACTGTGATGCACGATCAGGACACCGCCTGCCAGACTCTGTTCATAGGCTTGTGGGATTTCTGAGCAGAAAAGAACCACATGTAGTCCAAGCCTCTCAGAGACACACTGAGACCCCAAGTCCCTGCTCTTACTGCAATCATTGTACCCTGCAATCATTGTCAGGAGGATCTGGTTCTCTTTCTCACTCAACATGAAGAGCCACAGCCTGTCCTGTCCTGTCACCAGATTAAATAAGGCTTTCATTTTAAAGAGCCTGTCTTTTCTCTCATGGTCTGCTGACTCGTTTTCCCTATTTCCTTCCCTGTGCAAGGCCAGCAGACAGCGCCAGGCATGAAAACTAAGGGATTCTCTAAGGGAAGCTGGTATTTATCCTTTTTTAAGGATCAGGAGGAGGGTGCCACCTTTAACCCCGCTCCTCATCACAGAAGTCTCCTCAGAGTCCTCCTCAGTGTGAGGGAGACCCAGGTGCTAGGCTTTGGGGCCCTAAGTTCCCTTCCCACCCTCACCGGGGCCTACTTGGCAGGCTCAGACAAACAGCAAAGCCACCAAGGCCGTGACTCCACCAACAGGTGCAAAGGGAGGGCCGCCATGGAGACCAACAATTCACCCACCACACATGTCCACTTGGTCCACGCCAGGTCCTGGGCCTGCCCACTGTTCCCTCCCGTCCCCGCAGGCTGCCCTTCCGGTCCCACCACGGGACACCTACAGTGGCCAGGCACAGTTCTGCACCAGTGAGGAGCCAGGCCCCGGCCGTGGGTAAGTTCCATGGCAGAGACGCTAGGGTGGAGGCTCGGGAAGGCAGCAGGGAAGCAGGTGACTTCCGGTGGCTCCTGTGGGCGTCTGCCAGGAGGAAAAGGGCAGGGAGGGCATCCCTGGGAGAGGGAGCAGCAATACACCAGGCACAGAAGAGCAGAAGCGCACTGAGCAGCAGAGAGAACACAGGCCACGCTGGGGAAAGGGACGGTGGCAGGGGAAGAGGCAGGAAGGTGCACTGGGCCTCCAAAGAGGGCCTTGCGCGCCATTCTGAGGACTGTGAGCTTTCTCCTGCAGGACGTGGGCAGCTTGCGAAGGTCTGTAAGAGGGGGCATGTGAGCAAAGCTTTGTTTTAGTAAAATAACCAGGTCCTTCAAGATTTCTTCTCCATTTCAGTGCTGCTTTGAACACGATTTCATGTCACGGGGGCAAAAACGCACAAGTTAGTATAAACTGTGCCAGGGTCCCGGCCAGGAACACGCCTGCTTGTCCTTCTGGAGGGCCATCCTGACCCCACAGGGGGAACCAAGCCTCGCCTCAGGACTGCCTCCAGTCCAGGCTGTAAGAAGCTAGCCCGTGGGTGCCTGGGTGGCTCAGTCGTTAAGCGTCTGCCTTCGGCTCAGGTCATGATCCCAGGGTCCTGGGATGGAGCCCAGCATCGGGCTCCCTGCTCAGCGGGAAGCCTGCTTCTCCCTCTCCCACTCCCTCTGCTTGTGTTCCTGCTCTCGCTATCTCTCTCTCTGTCAAATAAATAAACAAAATCTTAAAAAAAAAAAAAGCAGCAGCAGCAGCAGGAGCTAGCCCGTGACAGACCTGGCTTCCCACAGGCAGCAGCTCCCACTTGCAGGGACCAGAGGGAAGGACTCTTGCATTGCTGGCAGTACCCCCAGCCTGAGTCCAGGAAGTTCAAAACTACATTTTCCTTTTTCTTTTTAAAGGAAATTAAATCCTTTGTCTAAGGCTATTGGGACTGAATGATCAAGATTTCAGTCCAGGTGCCCTTGCTTCAAAGAGCTACAACCAGAGGATCGGAGGGCTAGAAGGGAGCCAGCACTCACCCACCCCAATGCCCTCTCGTTGTGTGGATGAGGAAACTGGGCAGGAATGTGACCGCAGATGCTGACAGCCCCAGGCAGACAAGTTCTCGCTCCTTGAGCTCTCCCTCTCAGGCAGGATACTGGGTAGAACATCTCAACGAGGTTGACATCTTCAGGACTGGAGAGGTGCCCAGTCCTGTTGCCTTGGACAGCTGGGGCACCAGGGACCTCAATCATGCCACAAACCAAGCCTGAAGCCAGACCGCCAACCTCCAGTCTGAAAAGCAAGGTAGGACCTCCCAAGCACCTCATGGCCCTGAGAGTCTTGCCCCACCCCAGAGGAGAAACAGAACTCAAGCCATTAGCTAGGGAGAGCCAAGCCTTGGACTCCATCTTCACAAGGCAGCGATAAAGTTTTCCAAGTGGAGTCAAATGTGCAGGGAGGATCCAGATGCTGGGATAACCTCTCTTTTCCACTGGAATCATTCAGACTCCTTGAGCAGAAATCTAATTGCTAATGAAACGCTTAGCTCTCCAGAGCATGTAAGAATCCTGCAGTTTAGCTGGAGGCTAAAAGATTCAGAAAAATGTCAAAAAAAGATTACGATCAAGATGTAGATATGTTCAATAGCCTAAGGGGGATGCTCCATCTCCTCCTCCCATGTCCACTTTCAGGCATCGGGCAATGTGAGCCCTGGTGGGAGGCAGAGCTCCACCTGCTGCTGGGGGGCCCGTAACCTCCAGGGCCTCATTCTTCAGTACCCCCAGCAGGGAGATCATGGGCGCGTGACCTGAGCTGGACAACCAGATGCTCGGCCTGGGTTCTGCCTCTGGAGTGAGTGGCACAGAAAAGCAGGGAGCGTTCAGAACTCATTCTGGAGGGGGCAGCAGCATCCAGGGTCGGCCGGTGGCAGAGATGCAAGGCCAGCAGCGTCACCCCCTTCACTTTGGTTCCAGCCACCCAACGCCCCCACGGTCCTGACCGATGTCCGAGCCCTTGTTCTTCAGGCTTTCAGGGATCCACCGTCTATTGTCCCGATGCATTCCTTTTCTCCCTAATTTAGCCAGAGTCCTAAGGCCCGGATTACCCCACTACGCCCTTTTACCTCCACAATGGTTCCTCTGGCCCCCCAAGATAACACCTACACTCAAGCTTCTATCTTTTCCTCTGTGAAGGCAGTCTAATTTAAATACCCACACATCTGAGAGGACTGCAGCCACCTAATCATCACAAATATGGACAAATGCCGTAAGTGCTGGATATAACAACCTCCCTATCCCTGGTTCTACAGGTTTGGGGCATTAGTATCAGAAATTAAAGGCACTGCCACTCCCTTGGACTCTTCCCTAGTTCTCCACCAACTCAGGGAAAGGCGGACGTGGAGCCAGGAAACCTGGCTTCTAGAACTTGCATGTGCCACTTCAACCCTGGGGCAGGTGATCCCTGCACCACCTATTTCACAGGGAGGTGAAATCAAACGAGAAGCCCCCATGGCAAAGCCCCAGAAGCCCCCTAATTCCTAGGTCAATCATTCTTGTCGGTCCTCTCTTTCTTGACATCCCCAGTGATCAACAGTTGATCAATTTCAACTCAGTTTAATAAATCCTTAGACGGAGAACTTTCCATGTGCCACCTGCCATACTAGGTGCACAAAATCACAGTCCCTGTTTTCATAAAATGCAAAGCTCCCCCCTCCTTCAGCTCTATGACACCATGCTCTCCTGGGGTTCTTCCTTCCTCACCATTCTTTCCTTCCCAGTCTCTACTGCTGATTCCTTCACACTGCACCTCTTAAATGGTGATCCTCTCACCTTCTACTGTATGCTCTTCCTGGGTGTTGCCATCAGCTTCCCCACCTCCACTGCCATCTATGTTCTGGGATCCCCAAATGTCTGCTCCAGAAGGTCTGATAGACAGAGGGGCTAAAGGGAGGTAACTGGGTTTCTTTGGAACTTGTCTTGAAGCTGCAGCTGCACAGTGAGTCATCATTTTTTTAAAAGATTTATTTATTTATTTATTTGAGAGCGAGAGAGAGAGGAGGGGCAGAGGGAGAGGGAGAAGGAGAGAAGCAGATTCCCCACTGAGCGCGGAGCTGGACACGGGGCTCGATCTCATGACCCTGAGATCATGACCTGAGATGAAATCAAGAGTCAGAAGCTTAACCAACTGAGCCGCCTGGGCGCCCTGGTGAGTAATCATTTTTACTTAAATGATGGTTATTTGGGATGGCTTAGTTAGGGATCACAGAAGGGCAACATCCCCCATTCGTCATCTCTTGGGATCTCCTGCCTGGACCCGTATGTCCAACTATCCATTAGACCTCTCTCTCTCGGATGTCCCATCTCCTGAGTTGGATGTACCTCCAACTCAACATGTCTGAAATTAGACTCATTGTCTCTGCCCTAAAATCTGTTCTTCCTCCTATATCTCAGGTAGAAACCTGAGCAAATATTCTGACTTCTCCCTTGCTCTATACATTTGGTTGGTCCTCAAGGCCTGTCAACCCAACTCCCTGAATGCTTCCTAATCCAGTTCCTCCCTCCCCCACTGCTCTGGCTCAGACTCCTCCATCTTGCCCCAGGGACTGCAATGACCTCCCCACTGGTCTCTTTGCTGCCCATCTTCCCCCATCTCTAGTCAACCCTCCACATCACAGCTGAATGGTCTTTCAAAAAGAAAATCAATCTCTCTCTCCCCCGTCCCCCAAGAGTCCTCTGTGGCTCCCACTGCTCTCACAGTAGGGTCCAAACCTCTTAGCCGACACAAAGGGCTGCTGCGAGACCCGACCCCTGCCTGCCCCTTCGGCACTCTCTCCCACCAGTGCTCCCTCATACCCCGCGGCTTGCAGTTCCCAGAGCGTCCCAGGCCATGTCACGCCTCCACTCCACTTGCCTGGGCTGCTCCCCATGTGGAGAATGCCCTGACTCTCTTGGCCACCTGGTGGACACCTACTCGTTTCTTAGAACTCCACTCAAAATCAGGACCTCCAGGAAACCTCTCATTCATTCATTCCATAGCATTCACCAAGCAGAGGCACCATGCAAGGCACTGGGGCCACCCTGGACCTTTCTTCACACTCCTGTCTCCTCTGGCCTGGCAGAAGTGACCAGTCCCTCAGCAGACCCCTGAACACATTCACACTGACATCCATGCCACTAACTGTCCTTGGCTTTTGCTCATGTCTGTCTCCCTCACAGACCATGAGCACCTTGAAGGGGGAGGCTGAATCTTGATCTTTGTACTCCTAGGACCTAGCCCAGAGCACAGAGTAGGGATTCAATAAATGCATGCTGCATGAGCGAGTGAGAGAATCAAGAACTCGAGGGAAAGTACCCTGCAAACCGTGCTGGGCGGGGTTACCACAGCTGCTCTGGCCGGTTTTCTTTTTCTCTGGCACTGGGCAAGTCAGATCCTAAATGCCAGCCAGGTGGCTCAGCACAGCCTTCCTGAGGAAATGGTAGAGGAAATTCTGAGCTTTTTACCACATCTAGGGCAAGTGGAAGCTGGGTTGGGGAGTGACTGCTGGTTCCTCAGTTGTCACGGAACACCTGCTCTTGGGAAGCCACAGAGAAAGTGGACACAGACTCAACTCACGTGAAGATCCGTGCAGGCTCCTTACAGTGGCCTGCGACAGGGAGACTGGGGAGGCGACAGAGTGGACAGAGGGCTAGTGCCTTAGGGCAGAGAAAAGTGTGTTCCTGGGCCTTCTCCTGGGACCCTCATGAGACGACTGGGATCTTAGGAACTGGGAGGATTTCTCCATTTCCTCAGTGTTGCCCAACCCACATCCTGCGCTTAGAAAATACTAAGTAATCTCATTGGCCAACTGAGCCTGGTTAGGAGTTTTTAGGGACTCAATAAGTTGATAGCAGTTAAGATCAATGAAGATTGTAATGAGATAATAAAATGGTAAGAAGTCTATTAAAAAAGCATCCCACTCTCTTCTTAAAGACCTCCCCCCCACCCCCCTTGTTTGTTGCTGTTTGTTTCTTCTTTTTATCTTTTTATTTTTTATTTACTAAGATTTTATTTATTTATTTGAGACTGAGTGAGCAAGAGAGAGAGAGCATGAGGGGCGAGCAGAGGGAGAGGGAGAAGCAGATTCCCTGCTGAGCAGGGAGCCTGACTCAGGGCTCTATCCCGGGATCAAGTCCCAGGACTCCAGGATCATGACGTGAGCCGAAGGCGGACGCTTAACCGACTGAGCCGCCCAGGTGCCCCAAGTTTCTTCTTTTTAAATCTTTGTGTACTGCCTTAAGGAAACCGAAGAGATAGAATCCTTGACTTACAGACATGGTGGAACTAATGATTATGGTGACTAAGATGATCCATGCATGATGGCAAAAGGAAATGGATTGTGGGGTTTGTGCCCCAATCCTTCCATTCAACAGCTGTGTGACCTTAGAGAAGACACTTTTCATCTCTGAACCTTAGTTAAAAATGAGAGTTACTAGAGGTGCCCTTCCGAGCTTTAAATTCTTAACCTCAGATTCTCTGAGATGCTGTTACCATGGGTACTGTAAAACGGGCTGGATGGAAAGAGTCCCTGAGGTCCTAATCAACTCTAAAAGTTGATTGTTTAGGGGCGCCTGGCCGGCTCAGTCGGTGGAGCGTGCAACTCTTGATCTCGGGGTTGTGGGTTCAAGCCCCGTGTTGGGTGTAGCGATTACTTAAAAATAAAACCTTAAAATAAATAAATAAAAGTTGATTACTTAATGAAACCGCAGATTCTAGAGATTATTGGTTTATTAAATGTAGTTGATGCATAACTTCTCAGAAATAGTTTCTATGTAAATCCCAGTTTCACTCATGTATGTTGTTCAAGAATTTTCAATTCAAAGTCCATTAGACATATTAACTGCAACATTGTGTGTAGTCTAGAAAGACAGGAAGCAGCCCAAATGCTCTTCAGTAGGACACTAGTTACATAAATGATGGCATTTTCATACAGGGGAATACAATCTAGCCAGAGGAAAACATGAGGAAGCTCTACACACGTTGTTACAGGATAATCTCCAAGATACATTAAGTGAAAAACAGAACACAGAACCCTGTGTATAGTACGCCAGAATTTGCTTATATATTCAGATTTTCTTCAATCTGCAGAGGCTACCTTTGGAAGCATGGCTGAAAAATGACAAATCATAGTTGCCTAAGACAAGGACACTGAAGGATTGAAGAAATGGGGAACATTAGAGAATGGGAAATTTATGTTTTGAAAATTTCATGTTATCAGATCTATCAATATTTTCTTATGGCTTCTGCTTTATATCTTTCTTAAGAAGGTCTTCCTTCCCTCAAGGCTGAAATAGATATTTATTTTTCTAATTCTACTGCATTTGTGTATATGGGCATAATATACATAGTAATCTCCTATCTAATGTTGAAATGACTTTTGAGACTTACTTTATACTATATAACTTATCTCTTCTGAATTTTGAACCCTATTTATATATTACCTTTTCAAATAGAAAATGGGGGGGGGAGAATCTACCAGGTTTTATTTTTAAATAAAACAAAATTTGGGGGGCACCCAGCTGGCTCAGTTGGTAGAGTGTGTGACTCTTGATCTTGGGGTTGTGAGTTCGAGCCCCATGTTGGGTGTAGAGATTACTTAAAAATAAAATTTTTTTAAAAAAATGAAAGAAATAAAACAATTTTTTTAGGAATCTATTTTACAGGGTACATTTCATGGTCTGTGAATTATATCTCAATTCAAAAAGAATCTAGCTTATATGACAAAGTTGAGATTAACAGCATGAGAACTGGCCCAGTCAAGGCCAATGTTAGGGTTTTAGCCAGGATCTCCCAGAGACTCAGTTTTATAGTTTAGCCTAGCTTTGTAGGTTCAATGCCTCTTTGGCCAAAACAAACCTGCAATGAACCAGGAAGCACCTCTTTGTCTTCCTCCAAAGTCTTGCCAGAGAGTTGGCCCTACCTCCTATCGGACTGGTTCCCTTGGAAGGACAGGCCAAACAGATGACGAAGGCTCTCCCCAGAGAGCTGGTGCTCAGGCACAGGACATTGTGGGGCAGGTCAACTGAGCTCAAATCAGGACAAGGAGGAGCCAGTGTGGAAGCTGGACAGAAACCATCTGACACCCACGGGAAGAGGTTCTGGAAATGGAACAGAACGATGATGTGCAAAACCAGGAGGCGCCAGAGAGGCTAATGGGCAGGAGGAGACAAAGCTGGGTAAATGTTCAGAATACAGGATAGGAACCATGGTCCTTGGTGCTTGGTGTGGCCGCGTGTGTCTATACACAAGCTGACAGTATTGGACAGCTATTGCCATTTTATCATCATCGTCATCATCACCACCAAATAGTTACTGGGACTTGCGACGAGTTAGGGCATCAGGCCTGGAGATACAAATGCACTTAAAACAGGGACTTCCAGTTTAGTTGAAAAATACTAACAGTGGTCCACCCAAAGGCATATTTAAGAAGCTGGATGAAGGTGGGGCACCTAGGTGGCTGAGTCGGTTGAGTGTCCAACACTTGATTTCCACTCAGGTCATGACCTCAGGGTCCTGAGACGAGAGCCCTGTGTCAGGCTCCATGGTCAGCATGGAGTCTGCTTGTCTCTCTCCCTCTGCCCCTCCCCTACCTCATGCTCGTACTCTCTCTCTCTCTCTCAAATAAATAAATAAAACCTTTTTTTAAAAAAAAGAAGCTGAATGAAGTGTGTGACTGAAGCCCAAAGGCAATGTTAAAAATCCTTTAGTCCAGGTTTTTAGGTTTTCTTCAGTACAGGGCCCAGATGAATGTTAGCACAGGATGGGACAGGGGAAGTTCCTAAAGAGGGGAACATGAACAGGGCTGGAGGGAAAGCAAGACCGAGCCAAGCAGAACAGAAGAAAAAGGCATTCCAGTCTTCCGGGGAAGCATGAGAGGTAGGAATGCTTGCCACCGGCAGTTTGGACAAACACACAGAGTGGGTCACTGGGTCAGAGCAGAGGGTTAGGGCAGGAGAGCAGCGGTGGCCAGACCCCTGTGTGGAAGGCCCTGACTGCTAGCCTAGAGGTTTGATCCTTACCATGCAGACAGCGGGGAGCCATTGAAGGTTGCTGAGCAAGAGGGTGACCCTTGCAACCAGGCATTTTAAGTGACATTACAGAGAGCCCTTTATCCCGGGCTTATGCAAAGCCTTGTGTATATTTCAAGTAGCACTTGATACAGAAAGTCGCAAAGCAAAGCCCTGTGTCATGTAGATGAGGAAATAAAATGGTTTAAGGGTCTCACAAAGACATGCTTCAGTGAGTACAAGAAATGAAGGGGAGAACATTTTAAAGAAGGAAACAAAAGTGCAGCACAGAACTGCCAGGCATCTGGAAAACTGCAGCACCTTCTTCAGAGTCTGGCATGCCCTCTGTTAGCTGGGGCTGTTCTGCCTCCTCGTTTGGAGGTTAGTTGTGGTGTCAAAACACTGGATTGTGGTGTAGGGAGTGAGGCAGCTGGGAGGAGGCAGATGAGCAGAAATATAACTATCAGGCCTGGGGAGCATAAAAGGCCTTCTTTTGGAGACCACCGTCTTGCAGGGGACTTCATCCGCCTCTCTCAGTGGCACACAGGGGCTTTTGACAGAGTTGCTGAGCTTGCGAGTTACCTCCAATGGTTTCTCCCCTTAAAACAAAATGATTTGTAAACTGTCAGGTTCTGACTCAGTGCTTTTTCAAGTTTGTTCCTAGTTGTGCATGGCGAGGCAGCAGGGCTGCTCAGAGGCCATGAACTGGGCAGCAACTCCGGGCCGTAAGTCAGCATTTCCGTAAGGTGCGAGAGGAAGTCAGGATTGTTTCCGGCCTTGCCCTGGGCTGCGGGGCAAGCTCTCTGAACGCCGAGGCAAATCGGGGCAAACCAAGAGAAGGGCCTGAGTTAGGCACAAAAATTAGCCAGGCTGACCTGAAGATGTGGGCAGGCAACGGCTCCTGGTGGGGCCGCAACTCCGGGGAATCTCCTTCCTTCTTTCTCTGGCCTTTACAAGGAAGGGGTCCCTCTCCTCAGCTCTCCTGCCTACACCGCTGGAGGGCCTTTCCGCACCTCTAGGCTCCGCAGGTTCTAAATTAACGCAAAGTACCGTGACTCAAAGCTGTCTTTTCTTTGAGGTCATAAGGGAATGCTCCCCTCCTCTGCCCCTCAAGGCTAGTGCTGGGCACCAGTAGGTTCTTACAAAAGCAACCAGGTCAGAGGATGCAGCTGACCAGAACCTTGACAGTCAAGTTCAGGAAAAACCCAAACGTACCAGGAACAGGAGTTGTGCAGCTCAGGACCCCCTACCAGAGTGGTGTTTTTGCTCTAAGCCCTGTGGCAACTGGGCCTGTATATCCCAGACTTCCTAGAAATGTGCTGATTTCACATGTGTTTCCTGGAGTCTCTGGAAGCACATAGGAGACTGCCAGGGACTATGCCCTAATGTTTTGCTTTGGCAAATTGTCACTGTGCCCATGACACACAGTTGGCACGAGGCTGCAAAACAGCATTTTTCCTCCAGGTGAAACTCAGTTACTGGGTTGGGGAGAAGGCCAAGCATGGGGAAGCTCCAGGGTGCCAGGGCTATCCGTTCCTGCCACTCTGAGCAGGGAGGCTGCCTGAGCACCGTGGGAGGGTGCCCCGGAGTCACACAGCACCCCCGTGGTGCGGGGCTGAGCGCGGTCCCACGAGAATCTTCCACCTAGGCCGCTCTGTCTCTAAGAGAGAGCGGGTTGAGATGTGGGGTGGGAGCAGAATAGCCCTGCCTGTATCCTATACATGCTTTTTGACTGTGTTTTAAATCCCTCCACTACCGTTAGCCACATCGGAGGCCCTGCAGGAAAATCTGTTTGCCTTCTTTCCACACTTGCAGGCTTGGCTCCCTCCCTGCAGCACAGAAGCTCAGCAGGTATGAGGACCCCCACCCTTCTCTGTGCTGCAGGCCTGGCTCAGGAAATGGGCCTGGGGCTCTTCTGGACAAAATGTACTTGAGTCACTCCTTTGGGGGGGGTGTCACTCCCTACCCCCACCCCCATCCTGCCCAGCCCAGACACCATCACCGACAACCCAGTCTCCAAGCCCCAGCACTTTTCCCTTTGCCCAGAACACAATAAAGGAATTAGGACCCACCTACTAAGTTTCTGCAGCTGACACTTCAAGGCTCAAAGTCTAGCTTGCCAGCTCAGTCACACAAGTCTGACGTGTCCTCTTCGCAACCAGGCCCCACTCAGCCACCGTGCAACTTTGCTAATTCAAACTGCTTTCCCGTTTAGGGAGGTTGATAGCCATCTCCCATCTCCTTTTCCTGCTGACGTCATCCCACATTTTCTACCGACACAAATAAGGGTACAATCCCTGGGATAGTTTTTAGGCTGCCTAAGATGGGAGTGGAGGGACTCTGCTGCCCTCCTGGGTCTACTTGACTTCTCTGGTGTTTGGCAAGTGGTCGAGATTAAGGGAGAGGCCCGGAAATAAATTACCTACCTAAGGTGCAAGGCCAGAAAGAACTTGGTGACTTGCAGCTCAAGCCCAGATCTGTCCCGGGCATTTGCAATGCAAATCTGCGTTCTGTTCGCAGCCACCACGGTCTTGCACAATAGCCTGCGTATAAACATCCATGCCAACAATGCCGGACTGTGCAATCACGCTGTAATTACAGGCCGGCAGGAAGCTGCTGCTAGGAACTGCACCATTCACCCTCTAGACGTCCCACGTCGGGAGTCTCCAGGGCACCGACGGACATTCCGGCACACCCCGACGCGTCCCGCCGCTGCGGCTGCTACGCTTGCAGCCTCCCAGCCAGGGAGCCCCGACGCCCCCCGCCTGGCCAGCCAGCCCCGCGTTACTCTGCAGGGATATTATAAACTTCTCAGCTGGTCTTTAAAAAGCCCTGCGCCACGAGGCTACCGAGGGCGGCGGGAACCACCAGCAAAGTTCGCAAGCACAATCCTGCAGCCCTAGCAGTTTTAGAAAACAGAGGAGAGCGAGATGTCACAGAGTGCACTGGAAGCGGGCTTCGGAGTTTTATATAGAAAACACTCACATATGTACGTGGGTGTGCTGACAGTTTTTATGGCTAAATTGCAAAGTGTTAGGCCTTAGGGATCACTGTCAGGTTCGGGGCGTTGGTGTGTGTGTTGGGGTCGGGGGGAGTCGGGAGGGATTTGTTGAAAGGGGGCTTGGGAGGCAATTCTGGTTTTGCTTTTGGGAAGTGCGTAGGGTTGTTTTCCCAAATGGCCGAGTTGCTCTGCTCTTCGTCACTGCAGGGCCAAACGAAGAAAAGTGGGGGGAAAGTTCCTTTAACTTCCTTCCTGCAACCTCACCGAGGGCTGCGAAGAGGAAGAGCACGTTTCCCTGGGAAGCACCCGGCAAGGCTGGGGGGGGAGGGGGGCGGCTGCGCCCAACCTGTGGGGATGCGGGACGGCGGGCGGAGGACCAGCCCCGCACGCAGGCCGCGGGCAGCCCCCCCCCGCACCCCTTCTCTCTCGAACAGCGCCTGGAGAGGCCCGGCTGCAGCCGCGACTGTTTTAAGCCCCGCGGCAAACCGGCGACAGCAGGGGAGCAGCCTGGGGCCCCCGATCCCGGCCGCCGAGCGCGCCGCACCCCCCCGCCCCCGTGCAGCGCTGCCCGCACCCCCGCGCCCAGCGCGGCCGGCCCAACCCGGCCCCCCACAACCCCGCCCGCGGGGCTAAGCCCCGGCCCCCGCGTTTTCGAGCCCCACGCCGGCGCCCCGGCGGCAGAGGGGGCGCCCAGCCCGCGGCTCACCTACGCGCTGGATCCCGGAGCCGCTCGCAGGGGCGCGGGGCGCAGGGCGCAGGCGAGCGCGGCCCGCAGACTCAAAACTTTGTTGCTCTCGGGACGGCGCAGTCGTCACTTCCTCGCGGAGCGGGCGGCGCGGCCCAGCGTGTGACCCAGCAGCTCGCGCGGTGGCGCGCCGGGCCCTGCAGCCGCCAGCCCGCCCGCGCCCCCGGCTCTGCGCGCCCCGGTTGCCCGGGCGCCGACTGCCCGTCTTGGCGCGCCCCCGGCTGTGGGGGGCCGCGGGCGGTCGTCCGGCGAGCCTGCACCACTCCGGGTGGTTTCCGCGCCGAAGAAATGCGACCGAACCTGGATTCTCAAGGCTGGGTCTGGAAGGTGGTGTTGGGGTTCAGGGACCCCGGCGAGCTGGGGGTTCCAGGGGAAACACATCCACCCCACAAGCAAAAGGGTGGGAGAGGAGGAAGAGAAAGTTTTTCAGTTTCGCGCTGAGGCTAGAAGGTCAAGTCAGAAAGCGAAGTGCTCTGTGTTTTGCCAAATAATGCCTAAGCTGGGCCTTAAAACCCGGGTTTCCTCTCCACTTTCCCTCCAAAGGTCTGCACGCTTGTCCTTCGTCATTTCCACCGGTTGTAAGTGCACAGGACGGTTACCATTTATCACACTTCAGGGGGGCTATTTCAGCGTCCAAGCTGGGGCTGCAAAATGTTCTCATCCTCCCCCGCGACTTCCACCTCTTCCTTTACGCTCAACTCTCAGAAGATCTCTTTGGGCCCTGATGCATTCCGTGTTTCATCGCGGGCCAAAAGTGACTTAGAGGGTAGGGAGGGTGGAGTCCTGAGAAGATGAACTTCAGGCATTAATAACTGTGAAATTTACCGTTGCCCAAAATAAATACGCTCACTGTATTCAAAACTGCAACAAAAAAACCCCACCTTTTTGGTTTCTGATAAATAGCAACAAAGTAGTTAAACAGCAGTCTTTAGGGAAGAATTCTCTCCGGTAAAGCTGGAGAGAAAATGGGGTTAGCCTTTGCTGCGGTTTAAAAAAAAAAAAAAAAAAAAAAGCAGCAGACATTCGAAACTGCGGTGGAGGGCTTTCATAACAGAAACATTAGCTTCATTGTAGCTTGTTGTGGAAAACAGGGAGCTTTTTAAAGGTGGTTGAAAAGCATCTGTTAGGGCTCAACAATTTTCCCTTTTTCCCCAAATAACTGCTTTTACTAGCACATTGGCAGGATCACAGATACTCCCGTTCTAATGCTTCATCTTTTTCCATAGAGTGAAGGCTTTGTCCAGAAAGATGGATGTGAAACTGATGGAAAGTGACATCTGGGCAATGATCCCCAGGTCTGCCTTAATACCTAATGGGAAGCCACAAATGCAGACTCACCCAAAGATGGGGAGTATGCAAATGAAGCTCTCCTAGCAACATGAAATCCCCCACACTGCAGCCCTTATGTACTAGTTCTGACTTCTACCCAGACATTATTAACGGCACATTATAAATACAAAATGTACCACGTACGAAAAATAATGTTGCTTTGAGAAGTATACATGCATTATTGACTCTTAATAATTACAATTTTCTGAAATTTTTATTGCATCACACTCTTGTGGGGATGGGGGTGGAGAGATCGCCCACTTCAGTTTTGGGATAGACAGAAGTCCTTCCTTCGTGCATTCTGCCTACAGCAAGCAATAATATAATCAAGGGGAGTAAAGACAATATGTCACCCAGACTTCTAAAAACAATCATGTGATATTCTGTATTTGCTAGGACAAGAGCAGAATATTTCTTTTTTTTTTTTTAGAGCAGAATATTTCTTTGTTCCGTATTGTGATGCCGAATTCTCAGTCACAATTTCATGAATATTCAGGATTTCTGCATGCCCAGGAATAATTAGCAGATGGCGTAAATGTGTGGAGGCCTGACAAGTATATATGCACACACATACATTGCTTTTTCTCTGTACAGAGTGGCATTTGCTGGAGCACCACAATGTGGAAGCTGGGGTAGGTGGTCTCAAAGGTCTCAGAGTCAATCCCCCGCTGATGACCCCCTGCCTCCTGGTATCCACACCCTTGTGTAATCCTGTCTTCTTGGGTGTGGGCTGGACTAACTGACTCCATTCCAACAAATAGGATATGGCAGAAATCATGTGATATCTCTACTGAGATTAGGTTATAAAAAACTGTGGCTTCCATCTTGGGCACTCTCTTTCTCTCTCTTGCTCTCTCTTGGGTCACTCACTGCGGGGAAGCCAGTGGCCAGGTCCTAAGGCAGCCCTGTGGAGAGGGAGCAGGGTCTGCCAACAACCATTGTGAGTTAGCTTGGGATACCTCCCCCACCCCCTATGCTAATCGAGCCTTCAGATGAGACCTACACCCCAACCAACAGTTGCCTCAAGAGAGCCCTTGAGGCAAAAGCACCCGACCAAGCTGCCTGGATTCCTGACCCACAGAGACTGTAAAGTAATAAATGTTTGTTGTTTTAAGCTGCAATGTTTTATAGTCATTTGTTGCAGAGCCGTGAGTAACTAATGCACAGGCCAAAAGAGAAGTCAATGTGGGCCCAATGACAACCCCACACAGATTCCTGGTCCCTTCCCTGGAAAAAGCAGAACATGGAGGAAGAGGCAGGGGCCCGGACTGGACCTAAGGGGAACACACGAGTCCCAAGTACAGAAGGCCTAGCCCTCACCCCTTTTGCAGAGCTGGGGTCATCCTTGAATTTAAACCAGCTCAGAGGGTGTGGGCTGCTGCTCAGGCCCAGGCAGCCCTGGGGGGCTGGCTGTCACCCACCTGATAGTACATGCAGATGTGTTTGTTTCACAAGAACTGACATCTGTCCGGGTGTCCTCTCCCTCTTCCTCAGAGCAGTTACCCTGCTCCTGAGGCCTTGGCACACCCCCGGGGGCTGGTGGGGTCAGGCCTTGGTCCTGGAAGGAGAGCTGGAAAGAAGGGCTTTCAAGCCTGGCGGCTGGAAGAGGTGGTGAATTCAGAGCAGGTCTAAAACTAGAAAGAAAGGCTCGTGGGCCTGCAGCTGAAGAGCAGGTGGTGGACAATCTCTGATAAGAATCGCCTCCACACTGCTTCCAGGGCCCCAAAGAACATTCTCTCCACGTGATGGTATCTTGCTCTCAACATCATTTCCTCTCCGACAAGAGCAAATTATTCACTTTGAAAATATAAAAGGAAGTTTGAGGAAGCGGGAGAGATGTTCTACTCCTTCATCCCTAACTAGGGCAGGCATCTACTTGTGGTTGCCCCCGCGTCCCCCCTCCCCTCGGCCAACCCGTACAAGCTGGCAATCGTAGAAATCATTTTTCTCTCTGGAGACACCAGGCTCTGATTTTTCTCATGTGCCATGGCCGCAGCTGCTGGGTTGCCATGCCGTCATCCGGTTGCTATGACTTGTGAGGTTGTGGATGTGCCAGAACGTGAATCTATTAATTTAACAGGAACTAGGCTCAGCGCATATATTCCTTGTTAGGTCATTTGCTTTGCTACCTAAACCACATCCAGTGTGTTCAGCAATGGGAACATTTCCTAGAGTCTGGCTTTGCAAAAATGCCAAGTGCCCTGGATCTTGCGTCCCCACAGTCTGGCAGCCTTCAGTTACCGTGGAGGAGGACATAAAGGCATTCCGGCATGGGGATGCAAACAGGTCAGCTTAGAAAAAAAAAATCCAAGGAGGGGAAATAAAGTCTCTGGTCTTCCTGCTTTGCACATTACGGTCCATTCTGCAGGAGGCGTATGAACTAACTTGCGCAGGAATCCCGCCCCCAGCCCAGGTCTCTCACTGACAGGCTCCAAGCTCTCTACCCCAGAACGAGGTGATGTGTGCTATGAAAAGAGAAAACACTGGCCTTTTTTTTTCATTCCACCCCTTTGATTAACACTTACTAATGTCTGCTGGTAGCTGGGCTTGGCCATGCCAAGATGAAAAGGACAAAGTCTCTCCCTAGTGGGAGAGAAAGGCATGTAAATTACAATGTGACCTGAGAAGCTCTACGGTGGAGCTTCGCATAGGGCACCGTGGATCCCAGAGAAGGAAGCAAGCCGGCTTGGGGATAGGAATGATGGGTCACCACCAGGGTTTTTCTTTTTCTTAAAAAAAGCGTACATTAAAAATGATCAGATGCATTGCATTAAGCAGGAAGTATTGTTTGTGTAGCTTTTAGTTCGCTTGTTGATAACATATATGTATACATTTGTGTGAGTCACAGTGTAAAACATATTTCCTACATGTAGGCCAAGAAGTGTGAAAGTTGTAGGTTTAGAGAGTAATAAATACCCCCAAACACTGGGGGCTTATGACAGGCTTGGCTCAAAGTGTTGTTGCATTGGGTAGTTGAAGAAACTAGCTGTGACTTAAGAGATTTTCCAAATCCTTCCAAATTCTCCTCCCTTAGTAAATCAAGGCCAGGCTTGAAGGAGCAGCTCGACTCCTCTCTGAACAGAGCACCCGGCCCTGCCCCCCCAGGACTGTTCGGTCAGTTCTAAGGCAGGGAAGGAGTAGCCACCCCTTTTCTGGCCAGCCAGATGGTGGGAAGGAGAAAGAGGAGAGAGGGGAGGGTCAGAAGCGCATCATGCTTTTTCCCCTCTCCAGGTCTTCAGTGAGAGCAGGAAAGGTGCATTACCTAATGAATGTTATAGCAAGCAGGGCAGAGGCCTTCACCCAGCTTCCCACTGGGATTCTGAGAGGAATCTGCCCTGAGGGTGTTTTTCTTTTTTTTTTTTTTAAGATTTTATTTATTTATTTGAGAGAGAGAGTGAGAGAGAGCACAAGAGCAGGGTGAGGGGCAGAGGGACAAGCAGACTGCCCCCTGAGCAGGGAGCCTGCCAATGGGAGGCTCAATCCTAGGACCCTGAGATCATGACCTGAGCTGAAGTCAGACACTTAACCGACTGAGCCACCCAGGTGCCCCCGAAGGTGGTTTTATACCAAACTAGGGGCAGCCATGTCGAAGTGACCTGGTGATCAAGCCTGGCTAAGCAGAGAGGCTCTGAGGCTCAGCTTTCCTGAGTCCCCATGGTTCCCACGTGGCAAGGACATCACGTTGAGAGCAAGCAGCCTGCTATGTGACTGCACTGGTGGGGCAAGGCAACCTGGCGAGGGTCAGGGGTCTGCACCACAGAGAACAGGGGAGAAAGAGCACTAAGTTGCAAAGGGGAGAAGCCAGTGATGGGAGGTGGGAAGGGGTGTTGCTGAAGAATGGACCAGCAGTTCACCTACCAGAGCTGGTAGCAGCAGGGGCCTGGAGTCAGGCAGAAACGAAGAGGACAAGGCAGCTTAGCATGGTCATTAGGAACAAGGGTTCTGGACTGTCCACACACTGCCTAGCTTCAAGTCCCACCTCTGCCACACACTACCTGTCTGACCTTGGACAAGTTACCTAGCCTTTCTATGCCTCAGTTTCCTTATCTGCAAAATGAGGATGATGATAACAATTTTACGGACTTGATAAGGTTATTGTAAGAATAAATTAGTTTGTAAAGCTCTGATACATATGTTAAGTGTCAGTTAAATAAGTAAATCATTCACCAACAAAAAGGATTCTATATGGATAACACATGTCTCCAAGACCCCCAAACTGGACTTTCTGTTACAGATCCACACAGCCCCCCAACCATCAGCTTATGGGGAGAATCAAATCAGCTATAGATCGCACATTCACGACATAGTGCAAGTGAAAATGTTTGCCCCCTCTACACAGGCCAGTTGGGAAGATAGACATTGAGCGAGTCTTTATATTCACTCACCTCTGATTGTCCAAATGTAATTCAGGAAGGGACTTGGTAGACAGAATAATAGTCCTCCCCAATATGCCCATGTCCCAATCCCCAGAACCTGTGAATATATTAGGTTACATGACAAAGAGGAATTAAGGTTGAAATAGGATTAAGTTTTGATCTGAATGTAAGGAGGTTATCCTGGATTGTCAGGATGGGCCAATGTGATCACAGGGATCCTTAGAAGTAGAAGAAGAGGGAGGCAGAAGAGGAATCAGTCAGAGGAAGATGCGACTTTGGCAGAAGGGCCAGAGAGAGGCCATGTTGCTGGCTTTGAAGCTGGAGAAGAGGGGTCATGAGCCAAGAAATGTGCGTGGCTTCTGGAAGTTGGAAAAGGCAAGGCAACAGATTGTCTCCTAGAGGCTCAAGAGAGGAATGCAGCCCTACGGACACCGTGGTTTCAGCCGGTAAGATAAAAGCCTGTGCTGTTCTAAGCTACCAATTTTGTGGTGATTTGTTACAATAGCCACAGAAAACGAATGCAATGGCATTTCCTAAATATGGTGTTTTCTGGGAAGTATTTGCTTCATGTATTAGGTGCATGTGCTACATTGTGTATTAGGAGCTCCAGTTTTCAGACCATGACTTGGAAAGGAAGGCTGGCTGGCTGGGCCAGGTCCCATGATGAGTAACAGCCACTAGAAACCCAGTACCTTGGACATTCAATCTGTAAGCAGTCCCCTGGCTTAGGCATGAACGCTAATCCACAAACCACTTCTTGGAGCTTCTTCTCAGACTTGCTAACTGTTGATGCTAGCAGGCCACAACGTGGAGGCGGAGTGTGGAAGTGGCAAACAAAAGTAAACCAGAGTTAATCGTCAAAAGCTGTTGTGGAAATTCTGTGCATTTGATGACCACAGTTCCCCAGCAAGGCTATACCACCACCCAGAGTTTGTAAATGCATTTTTCTTTTCTTTTTTTTTTTTTTTAAAGATTTTATTTATTTATCTGAGAGAGAGAATGAGATAGAGAGAGAGAGCATGAGAGGGGGGAGGGTCAGAGGGAGAAGCAGGCTCCCCGCCGAGCAGGGAGCCCGATGCGGGACTCGATCCCGGGACTCCAGGATCATGACCTGAGCCGAAGGCAGTCGCTTAACCAACTGAGCCACCCAGGCGCCCTGCATTTTTCTTTTCACAATGAAGAGAAAAACACAAACTCGAGAGTCAAGGCAACGTGCACAGCGTTTCTGGGATCCGGGTTGACTAGCAATGCCGGAGTTCAATCACCCCGCACAGGTTGCTTTTTCCTGTTTGAGACAGGTGACTCTATTTTGGTGTGCACAGCTCAAAGGTTGAGCTTACTGCACATTGGGGTGGAAGCCCTTACACAATCATATGCCAGTAATAGATATTGGCTGGGACATGAGTCCCAGCATTAACATGGGTAGTGTCATTTGATGTCTCAGGCCAAGAAGTTGCTAGACATTCATGAGATTACTTTGGGTCTCATGACTTCTTACGGGAAGAAGGAAGTCCTCCTCTCCTGGGTGGGGTAATATCTAGAGATTACAACAAGGGACTGGATACTGAGGCAGTATATAGCGTCTGTCCGTAAGGAGCTACAGCTCTTTGGGGATATCTTCATGAACTAAAATTCTGCACAGTAGCTCCAAGGAACTGTGTAAAAGCTATAGTTTGTGGATTGCTTGAACAGTGCAAAAGACCCCATGGGCCCTCTAATTCATTTCCTTCTACTTCCTAATGCTTTTTTTTTTTTTTAAGATTTTATTTATTTATTTGAGAGAGAAACAAAGAGAGCACGAGCAGGGGGAGGGGCAGAAGGAGAGGGAGAGGGACAAGCAGACTCCCCGCTGAGTTGTGAGCCCAACTTTGGGCTCCACACGGGGCTCAATTCCAGGACCCCACGATTATGACCTGAGCCAAAGTCAGACGCTTACCTGCTGAGCCACCCAGGGGCCCTTACCTCCTAAATTCTAAATAGAGCTCTTTAATGAGATGGGAGGGCCACTTCGGATGGCCAGCTCTAAATTATTATTTATAATACATTTATATTTAAAGCAGCCCACCACCTCAGCTGGGTCATCTGAGGTCACCCTCTATCACGCTTTTAGAATCACTCTCTAAGGCTAACCCACCTGAATAGCCTTTGCCCCGTATTGGGCAGTGTTGGGCTTTGCCTAGTTTCTTGACATAATTTTTACCCTTTGCCCCTAGATAGAGGGTGTGGTCAGTGACTCACCTGCCAGGTTCTCACTGCCTGATTCCAGTTGATTGGTTAACTCCCATCTGATGTGGTTGTCAAGAGCCTGAGGACCAGTGGAATGCCACAGAATCCCTCTGTGGACCATATCCCAGGTCCTGTTGTGGTTCTGGCAGTATCTATGAGCTCCTGTCCTGAGCTGCGTTGTCCTTCCTTCAGCCTAGGAATTCATCCTCCTCTAGGCAAAGGAACAAAATTAACAGCCTTGAGGCCTGTCAGCCAGCGGCCTGGATTCTGGGTCTTAGTTATAGATACAAAATAGCTGCCTCAAATACGGAGCACAGGTAATAAATAAAGCCTGACGTCGTGGCCCATCTAGCTGTTTCAAATGAGAGGCTAGACCAGGTCAGGGCTCTTGTGGACTGTGTCACAGTGGCGAGTACCCCTTACCACATTTATTATAGGTATTGATGGATACGATACAAAGGACGGGTCCAAAACCCTCACCCCCTCACCCACCTGCAGTGTGGCCACTGTGGGTTCTCCCAGCACACGCTATCTCCAGGAAGCTGATAATATTTGGAAGGCTGCATTCTTTCTTCTGTGGAGTTTTGGAGCTTCTAGAGATTTCTAACAGCTATGCAAAGAAATGATCTGATTTGTCTAAACCCTGTCAAGGCAGTGGATTGAGGGCTACATACATCAAAACAGGAGACACATGACAAACTCCACAAACGAGCCTCCACGTGCTCTTGCCATAACTGACCACCAATAAGAATCAATACAGAAAGGACAGGATTGATTAACCTACACTTCCACATCCCCATCTTCCTCATCCTTTGTCTTCTGATATGGCTGGAGGACTGTGAGCTCACTTTCCATATTTGTATTTAACACTTGTTGGGAGACAATTCTCGATGGGTCTATCACATTTCTGCATGCCTTATGAGCAGAATCATGGAATACCCTTTGTTTCAGACTATCTTTTTTAAGATAGTATCTTTCTCGGAGCAAAGTATAGGCATGCTTACTGTCTATTATTTAAGATCTGGTTCCCTGAGCTTTTGGGTTCCTCTCTTGCAATGGACCTCACTGTGTGTACAAATGTTCATGGTCCTCTTTGCATCGCCTTTGGGAATTGGGAATCAGGAACCCAGCACAAGAAAATGCCAATGCTCCTGCTGTTGCTATTGCTGTGAGTAAAGCAGTCCTTTGTTTCTGACCCAGAAGTCTTGTGTGTTCTGCCAGCTTCCATGAAACTGTGGCAGGCTAACTTGTTAGCTTACAAGGAGGGTTAAATTTCAGAGCCTTCAGAGTTCTTGACAACCTCTCATTTCTTTCTCATATGGCATACCCCCTCGACCCACCAACTAATTCCCCTCACGCCTGTGATCCTTAAAGCCATCTTGGTAGTTTGGGCCAAGGGGAAATTACTCATACAGGGTTCAGGACAGACCAAAGGATCAAATTAAAGAGCAAGACTGAAGCTAGGGCAGGACTGAGATATCAGGAAGTTTGGTTTAAGCTTGAAACTAGAGGAGAATAATTGCAATTCTGGACTATTTATAGAGCTACATTTTTGGTTATATGTTCAACTGACTGGCAGGCAATTCTAAACATGCTTAGAAGGACAAATTCATTGGTTTTCTCCTATACGGAACGAGTTGGCTCATATTATCTCTGAGGTTCCTTCTTAGCTATAAAATATGTGCTTTATGAATTTGTAACACATCTGTCTAGCACACGAATTAGGCACTTGACTTAATTTAAAATAGTGATTGCAGAGAGGACTGTGGTGTTAATTGAAAGAAGATAACATTACAAGTTAAGAGCCCTGGGGGTGCCTGGGTGGCTCAGTCAGTTAAGCATCCGACTCTTGGTTTGGCTCAGGTCGTGATCTTCGGGTCAGGAGATTGATCCCCTGCCCTGTGTGGGGCTCTGCGCTCAGCAGGGAGTCAGCTTCCCCTCTCCCTTTGCCTCTCCCCCTGCTTGCGTGTGCACATGTGTGAGTGTGCGCACACACACCTCTCTCTCTGAAATAAATAAATAAATCTTAAAAAAAAAAAAAAGAAAGAAAAAGGTAAAGAAGCCTGAATTCTAGATCCAGTCCGCTACCACCTTGCTGTGTGACATTGGACAAGTCACTCAACTTACCTGGAGGAGGCAAGCGTGGGAAGATGATTTTCGCAAAAGATGATTTTCAGTGGCTCAGGGATGTGGCATGAAATTACACAGTGAGAAAGTAAGTTTCCTTTCAATTCTCTTTTTATTTTCCTGATTATGCCAAAGAGAGTGTCTCGGTTGAGAGTTAGTGTGTCTTTAGCAGCTCTGTAATACCTGTTAATCTCCCTTTTTGGCAAAGAGAAAGAAGTCTGAAGCTTAGACACTGCACAGGCAGCCCTGGCTAGAGAACATTCAGTAACATGGCCTCGCTCAGGTTGTTGCTTTACTTATGTTTGTTTTGCCTTCCACTTACGGTAAATAAGTTTCCCGTTTATGGGAATGATAGTTTCCTTTAAAAGTAAATTAATTATGAAAATGTTCTAAAATTGATTGTGGTAATGGTTGCGCAACTCTGTGAATAGACTAAATACATTGAATTGTACTCTTTTTTTTTTTTTTTTTTAAGATTTTATTTATTTATTTGAGACAGAGAATGAGAGACAGAGAGCATGAGAGGGAGGAGGGTCAGAGGGAGAAGCAGACTCCCTGCCGAGCAGGGAGCCCGATGTGGGACTCGATCCCGGGACTCCAGGATCATGACCTGAGCCGAAAGCAGTCGCCCAACCAACTGAGCCACCCAGGCGCCCTGAATTGTACTCTTGATATGGGTGAATTAGATGGCATATGAATTAATATCTCAGAGCTGTTTTTAAATTAAATTAAAAAGTGAAAGGGAGACTGATTTAAATAAACTATTAAGCAAAAAATAATATAGGTGGGGAGTTGATAGAGAAAAAGTTGTGCAGAAGATGTGGACTGAAGTTTGGGAAAACACTGGTGGGCTTGCTAACAATGTGATCTTGGACAAGTCTCTTAATCTTTCTGAGCCTATTTCCTGACCTACGAAATGGGAGTAAGAATATCTCCCTTGATTTGTTAAGAGGGAGGGAACATAGCACCTAAAACCTTAACCCCGGGGCCCAGCGCATAGACTTCTGATAAAGGGGATGGTTGATAGCTGACTGAGCTCTGTCCTTTCATGTGTTAACTCCCCCATTCCTACCATAATCCGTTTAGTAGGTACTGTCATTCTCCTTCAGGAGCCCTGTGGAGTAGATATCTTATCCTCAAGTTACAGAGGAGTGAGCTGAGGCTCAAGGAGGTTAGGTAGCCTGCTTGGAGTCATACAACTAGTAAGTGGTTCCAGACCAGGTTCAAACCCTCATCTCTCTGATGGCAGAGCACTGCCCTTTCCCCTTCACCGCATTTCCCTGTCCCCACCAACCTTGAAGCCAGACCTGACTAAATAGGATCCACCCAGCTCTAGATGGAGTGAGGTGGACACGGGAACTCTGCATCCCTGTCTCACAGATGAGCATCCTGGGTCTTGCTGCCACCCTGGGACAGTGATGGGGACCCTGGTTCCTGGTTCTGGTTTCCCATTATCTCCCGTTTCCACTGGTCCAGTGGAAAATTCTCTTTCCTCATCCAGTTCTCCAGGGGCTGAAGTTCTTTCATTGGCCTCTTATTCCTGTTGCTGAGTCCCCACCACCTTCTGCTGGATTTTCTTTCTTTTTTTTTTTTAGAGATTATTCTTCATCATTTTTAAGTAATTTTTACACCTAACGTGGGGCTTGAACTCACAACCCCGAGATCAAGAGTTGCATGACTGGGCCAGCCAAGTGGCCCTGGACTTATTTTCTAGCATCCACTTCCCTGTTGAGACGTTGAGCAGTGGCCTAACATTGGACCAAAGTTAACCATTTACCCTTTGAGGCTCACCCAGGTGTCTAGGTCCCCGCCAGTCTTCTGGTTTGATGGTGACCTCCCCTCCAACAAAGTAATCCAACCTAGGCTACTTCTCTCACGGCCCATTTTAGGCCACCATCATCTCCTGCCTGGACAACCAAAATGGCCTCCAGTCTCGCTTGACTCCATTCCTTCTCCAAAGTACAGTTAAAACTGAGCTTTTTGGGGGCACCTGGGTGGCTCAGTCGGTTAAGCAGCTGCCTTTGGCTCGGGTCATGATCCCAGGTTCCTGGATCGAGCCCCATATCAGGCTCCCTGCTCAGCCGGGAGCCTGCCTCTCCCTCTCCCTCTGCTACTCCCCCTGCTTGTGCTCTATCTCTAGCTCTCTGTCAAATAAATAAATAAAATCTTAAAAAACAAAAACAAAAAACCTGAGCTTTCTGAAGTGCAACCTGATTATGAAACTCTCCTGCTTATCCTTTAGTATGTCTCCACTGTCCTTTTGATAAAGTCATGACCCCTTAGCCTGGCTTTTAAAGACCTCTGTAAACTGGTGTCTCCTGAACCCTTCAGCCTCTTCTCCCTGAGTCTTCTCTCCACTTACTACAAGACAGTCATGTTGACACTAGTTATAGTCTCTGAGTGCCTCTAGATATCCTTGACATACAGTCAGTGCTAACCAAACGGTAATTAATGCACCATGGCCACTTGCCTCCAGGCTTTGCATGTGCTGTTCCCTCAGTCTGAAATGCACTCCCACTCCCATTCTCCCAACCGTTCTGACTGATTCTTCTGGACTCTGCTTACATATCACCTCCTCAAAGAAGCTTTCCATGCCCTCTCAGTGTTAGGTGCATCTTTATGTGTTCTGACAGTATCCTGTGCTTTCTTCTATCATGATGAGGCAGAACTATAGCGGAGGAGCTGAAAACATAGGCCCTGGAGTCAAACTACTTGGATTTAAGTTCTAGGTATGCCACTCACCCCACCCATGTGACCTTGGGCAAGTCGCTTAACCTCTCTGTGCCTCCATTTCCTCATCGGTAAGATGGAAATAACAATAATACCTACTAATAGGATTCCAGTGAGGAGTACCTGAAACAAGGTATAGGTAATGGCCTAGTGCAGAGTCTGGCACATAGTAAACCCTCAATAAATATTAGCTACTATTATTTCAACATGCATCATAATCTATTATAAATACAAATCCCCTGCTTTGTCTTTCTCACTCTAAGCATCTTGAGGGCACAGAATGTGTCTCATTCATGATTGAATCTCTGGGTGCCCAGCATAGAACCTGACACATATAGTACTCAATTCATAATGAATGAATGAATGAATGAATGAATGTCTTGCTCCCTGGTTTATCTCGGATGACTTTACCTGATCCTGAAGCTCTCTTTGGATTCCCAAGACAGTTTTCCCTGCTCTGGATAGGCCAGAGCCCAAATCTTGTCTATGGTATTGTGATTTCAGATGGAAACACCTGGTGTCAGTACAAAGCAGAAATACCCGCAGGTGGTATAGAAGGAAAAGATCTCATGCAATTTGTCCTCTTGGCACCTCTGCCTCCCTTGGTTCTAGTTTGTCATGACTAGTTGTGGGCAGCACCCAAACAGAGCAGGTCAGTCATCCCTTCAACAAGGGTTTGCTGGGTCATGCCCTGTTGGGTGTTGAGGATGCCAGGAAGGGTAGGGCATGAGCGTTGCTTCCAGGGAGCTTCCTTAGGGGTGGCCAGGTCCAGGTCTGGCTGGTCAGACAAAGAGATGGGCAGTCCCATTGCAAGGTACACAGGGCAGATGTTGGGATCTGACCTAGCCTCACTGCTAGGAGCCAGGACGTGAATGCAGGACCAGGGAATCTGGTTCCCAGGATCTGGAGCAATTCCAAGGTTAGGGCAGGAGGTGAGCCACACTGAGAGAAGGCAGAATTGAGACTGGCAAAGGTCGGAATCCAGCAGGTAAAGCCCAACACCAGCACGGGGGCTATTGTCTGCTTGTTCTTTCTTCTTCTCCTCCCTCTTCTCCTCCTCCTCTTCTTCTCCTTCTCCTACTTCTCTCCAGGGAGGAGACTGAAAGCAGAGAGAAAGTCACTGGGGGGTTCCTGCTCCAAAAAGTAAGGGCAAATAAGGCAGCTTTGGGTCTCCTGTCAAGACCTACCTCAGGAAGGCAGTGGCTGTGGAGCTGGACAGCTGGGCCTCCTCCCGGGCTAGCTGTTGGCAGCATGATGAGGGGGATACTGAGGACTGGCTCAAGACCAGGAGTCTGCCGCTAGACCAGCTGTGTGGCCTTGCATAAGTCACTTCACCTCTTGGGCCTCCATTTAGAAAAGGAAGGTTGGGGGGTGCCTGGCTGGCTCAGTCAGTGGAGTGTGCAACTCTCGATCTCAGGGTTGTAGGTTCCACCCCACATTGGGTGTAAAGATTACCTAGAAATAAAATCTTTAAGGGGTGCCTGGGTGGCTCAGTAGGTTAAAGCATTGGACTCTTGATTTCCACTCGGGTCATGATCACAAGGTCAGGAGATCCAGCCCCGCGCCAGGCTCTGCGCTGGGAGTAAAGCCTGCTTGAGATTCCCTCTCTCCTTCTCCCTCCACCCCTCCCCACCTCCTCACACTCATGTTCTCTCTCTTTCTCTCTCTCTAAAAATAAATAAATTAATTAAATAAAATCTCAAAAAAAAAAAAGAAAAGGAAGGTTGAGACAGTGCTAAGGGTTCCTCCAACCTTAAAATATGAAGTCTTCTTTTTCTTTCTTTTTTTTTTTTTTAAAGATTTTATTTATTTGACAGAGAGAGACACAGCGAGAGAGGGAACACAAGCAGAGGGAGTGGGAGAGGGAGAAGCAGGCCTCCCGCTGAGCAGGGAGCCCGATGTGGGGCTCGATCCCAGGACCCTGGGATCATGACCTGAGCCGAAGGCAGACGCTTAACGACTGAGCCACCCAGGTGCCCCGAAGTCTTCTTTTTCAAAGCAGATTTCAAAGACCCAACAGGATGGCAATGGTAATCTAGTACCTGTTGATCCAAAAAACAATGCAAAATGATAAAAAAAAAAAAGTCACTTTTGAATCCTTTAAAGGAAACTGCATTTTGTTATTCACAGAAGCACCTACTGTCATTCATAAAAATTAGGGTACAAAATCCTTTTTTTTTTTTTTAAGATTTTATTTATTTATTTGACAGAGACACAGTGAGAGAGGGAACACAGGCAGGGGGACTGGGAGAGGGAGAACAGGCTTCCCGCGGAGCAGGGAGCCGGACGCGGGGCTCGATCCCAGGACCCCCAGGATCATGACCTGAGCCGAAGGCAGAGGCTTAACGATTGAGCCACCCAGGCACCCCAGGGTACAACATCCTTTGAGGCTTAGAATCACAGCCTCTGTGAAAAGCTCCTACCCAAATCCAACCAGTAGAGCTTTTATCTTCCTTAGAACTCACAGAAATTAGTCTCTTATACCTCCAGCTTGAAAAATACAAGGGACACCAGAGCACTGGGCCAGTGTTTTTCAAACTTTTATTTATTATAAAGTTCACCAATGATGATAATATGATGGAACAAAATCTGAAAGCAGAAGTGATAGGTGACATTTGTCACTTTTTGCCTGTCTAGCTTCAGAATCCCTTCCCAGGTGTGTGGAAGACGCCACCTTTTTTTTTTTTTTTAAGATTCCATCCATTCATCCGACAGAGAGAGAGACAGCGAGAGAGGGAACACAAGCAGGGGGAGTGGGAGAGGGAGAAGCAGGCCTCCCGCCGAGCAGGGAGCCCGATGCGGGGCTCCATCCCAGGACTCTGGGATCATGACCCCAGCCGAAAGCAGAGGCTCAACGACTGAGCCACCCAGGCGCCCCGGAAGACTCCACCTTATGAGTCTTAGTAGAAGTTCGAATCCGCGGCTCACCTCTCACTGTAGAGACGAAATCTAAGACAGGCTGCTTCCCAGCCTCCTTCATTGGCAGGACTCAGACATGTGACCTGGACTTGGCCAATCAGGAGCACCACCTGGATTCTGAATGCGAGAGCGCAGAGAGAACCCCTTAGAGAACCTTCTCCCTCGGGGGTGGCAGCCGCTGCGGCAGCCGTGTCCAGATTCCAGGGTGGCAGCCGCAGCCCGGTCACTGTTCAGGCCCAGCCCTCATTGTGGCACAAGCTTCCCAGGGTTCTGAGGCCAGGGCAGGGCTCTGGAGAGCTTCTGTGCCACAGTTTTGGCTGTGGCTGCTTCGGAGCACACTTCGTTCTCATTCATGCCTGGTTCTCCGGCCTTCCCGGAGATTCCATGGGCTACCCAACATCCTTTCCATAAATGCCTCTTCAGCTTTACTCACCCAGAGCCAGTTCCTGTTGTGCTTTTAAATCAAAGCCCTGGCTGATTCAGTCTTAAGTCAGTCTGGGCATCCAAGTTCTTTTTCTATTTTGCTTTGGTCACCCAGCTCTGAGAAAATTCTGATCATATAAATCGGTGGTATCTCAGTTCATATGGGCTGCTATAACAAAATACGGAAGAGTGGGAGGCCTACAAAACAACAAAAATTTGTTTCTCACAGTTCTGGAGGTGGCAAGTCCAAGATCACGGTGCCAGGCATGGTCGGGTGAGGGCTTTCTTCTGAGTAGCAGACTTCCTGTCAGATCCTCACACGACAGAAAGGGCTAGAGAGATCTGTGGGGCCTCTCTCATGAGGGTGTTAATCCCCATCATCAGGGCTCTGTCCTCATGACCTAATCAACTCCCAAAGGCCCCTACCTCCTAATACTATCACCTTGGGGATTAGGATTTCAACGTAAGAATTCAGGGGGAACACAAACATTCAGACCATAGCAGATGGTTATCAGTAATAATGATAGATACCATTACCTAGCACGCACTACATGGCAGGCCCTATTCCACACACTTTACGTATATTAACTCACTTAACAAACCTTTGAGGTAGATCTATCATTTAACATTCTCCTGTTATAGTGGAAAACTGGGGTACAGAGGAATGGAATAATTTGCCCAAACTCAAGGGTTTAAATCAAGACAGTCCTTCATGAGGATCTGTGCTCTTAACTCCTGCTAACAGCTTTTTTTTTTTTTTCAGTTTGTCTTTGAGATTACAATAGTCTTCAATTAAACCAATCTAGAAGCTAGAAAGAGTAGTATAAATTTTCGTTTCAAAGTTGAATGAGTAACTATCAAAATATCGAACAACTGCTCTTTATTTGCATCATAATCATAGAAGTCAGGCAATAAACAAGTAAAACTTACAAGTACTGAACAAACAAGACGGTTTTATCGCTTCGTCTTCGCTGGGATAAGCCTGGTGGTTTATGGAGCCCAGGGCACCCCGTGCAGGAAGCACTCTGCTCTTCTTCGTAAGCAGACATGCCCAGGCTGGCGTGGCGCGGAACCTCACAAGGCACACCCACGATCCATGCCAGTCTGGGCTCAGAGATGCCAGCAGGAGCTTATGCCAGAGTCCGCACAAAACTGAGTTTACAGAAAAATACTACAGTGATGAGGGTATGCCACAGGGGCATAGGAATCAACCGACAGACCTCCCAGGGGCCAAAGCTAGGACAATTTGAGGAACAAAATAAAGTCGCATTAGAGTATAGCCCAAAGCATAAAGTAAGTATCTGTGAGTCCATACTTATATGGTTTTTATTTTTATTTTTTTTTAAGATTTTTTTAAATTTATTTATTCATTTGAGACACAGAGAGAGAGAGCATGAGCAGGGGGAGAGGCAGAGGTAGAGGGAGAAGCAGGCTCCCCGCTGAGCCAGGAGCCTGAAGTGGGGCTCGATCCCAGGACCCTGGGATCATGACCCGAGCTGAAGGCAGACACTTAACCATCTGAGCCACCCAGGCGCCCCTATATGTTTTTTAAAAAAGAAAACTTGACAGTGGGAAAATCTGATAAACACTACTTCAGCTGGATGGTCATGATCTACATCAATAATCATAAACCATGTCAGTGGTATGTATCTTTGTACACTACGTGTGATGTGATGAAAATGGCACTTTATTTGTTATCTTCCTCCCCCAAACCTACAACCCCAGTCTACTTGTGAGAAAAGCATACGACAGATCCCAACAGAAAATTGTGTATCCTACAAAAATCCCACAAAACTCAACCAGTACTCACAAGATCATCAACAAGAAAAGTCTGAGAAACTGTCACAACCAAGAGGAACCCAAGAAGACATGGCTCTTTAATATAATGTGATAGTCTACTTGGGATACTGGAACACAAAAAGGACATTAGGTGAAAACGAAGGAAATTTGAATAAACTATGGACCTTAGTTAATAATGATGTCTCAACATTAATTCACCAATTGTGACTAATGTACCACACAAATGTAAGATGTTAATAATGGGAGAAAATGAGTGCTGAGAAGGGGGAGGGTGATATGCGCATTCTGTACAACCTGCTCAATTTCTTTCTAAATCTAAAATTTTCCTGGGTTGCCTGGATGGCTCAGTCGGTTAAGTGTCTGTCTTCGGTTCAGATCATGATCCCAGGATCCTGGGATCAGGTCCCGTGACGGGCTCCTTGCCTGCCGCTCCCCCTGTTTGTGCATGCGCTCTCTCTCTTTCACAAATAAATAAATAAAATCTTTAAAAAAATAAAAAATAAATAAAATTTTTCTTAAAAAATAAAATCTATATTGGGGTGCCTGGCTAGCTCAGTCAGTAGAGCATGCAACTCTTGATCTCAGGGTCGTTGAGTTCAAGCCCTACATTGTTTGGGGAGCCTACTTAAAAAATAATAATTATAAAAATAAAGTCTATTAATAAAAAAGGGTCATAAAATCGACTGCCCTCACCTCAAAAAACTTAGTTTACCTGGCAGTGCGACTTAAACCACGGAGGTCTTGACCGGCTAGACGTGTATATTTCATGCATTCACATTGCTACACGCTAAACACTTTTTAATAGCAGTTTTTAAAATACTGAACTATTGTTTCAAATAAACTTCTAATCTTCACATTGCATCCTTGGATTACCTCTGAGTAGCTGAGTACAGTTTGAACTGCTCTGGTGGAGGGAAAAATCACAGATATGTCCTTTGTCTGTCCCTAGAACACTGGATCTCTAAAACTCTGTAACATCAAGGCAAAGCAAAACACACTCTCTCCCCCTCCCCCACCACACCCAAACCACTGTGTGGCAACTGTTGGAAGCCAGAGCTGCAGTTGGCCTTGTGCTGCATTTGCCTGTCAAGCCCTGCGCTCCTGGGCAGTGGGAAGGGCAGAAGGCTGGTATGAAGTGGGGCAACAGATGGCTGGGACACGTCCTCTTGAAGCTCAGCTGCCCTGGCCAGCCTGCCAAGCTGTGTACATTTCAAATGTTTGAGGTTCAACCAAAAGAGACGAGTAATGATTTTAAATCACTTGCTGAAACACATGGCTAATCCCGGGGTAGCCAGCGAAGGGCGCTTTAAAAACTCACTTAAATCCAGTGGGGGACACGAGGAGACCCTGCGTGCTTTCTTGGCTTTGAACCCGGATCAGGCCGTCCTAGGGGCGGTCGGGCATTTGTCCAGGATCCCAGTGTGCATCCTGCTTTCTCTGCTTTTAGAAAGGGTGTGATGTTTTGGTCTGTGTGTTTATTTGGGGTGAGGAGGGGCAAGGCTGTTTAGCAGGCAGATTTGGATCCTGAGAAATTACACACCCTGACATTTGCCTCCTGGTCTGGAGTCGGGAGATCTCTAGTCAACCCACTTTATACGTTCGGTCAGTGCCGTTTCCCCGTCCTGGTTCGGGCCCTTATTTCTGGCCTGGATCATGCCAAAAGTCTCCTACTGTCCTGGCTTCTCAGTCCTGCGTCATTAGAATATTCCATGATGTGAGGTCATCTCTGTTACTATACAACATCTCCCATCTTGAATATGCCCTTTCCTTCCCCTTACATCTCTCTCCAGCTTCCATTTCTCTCCTTTACCACAAAGCTTCTTGAACTAATAGTCTGCTTTCCCTGGTTCTTTTTTTAAATTTATTTTTTATTTTTAAGTAATCTCTACACCAAACATGGGGCTTAAACTCACGACCCCAAGATCAAGAGTCTCATGCTCTACTGACTGAGCCACGTAGGCACCCGAATGATGATTTTGAAAGAAAGAACACAACTCATTGGTCACCTTAGGAGGATGCATTTTTGGAACATCTTTTCTTGTCTGGATTACTCCAACAGTCTCCTACAGCCCTGGCTTCTTGGTACAGTGTCATGAGAATCTCCTGCTACACAAGACCATCTTTGTTACTACACAGCATCTCCCATCTTGAATATACCTTTCCTTGCGCCTCCATCTCTCTCCAGCCACTGCTCCCATTTCTCCCCTTGGAGGATGTTCTATTCTGAGAAGTAGCAAATAAAAGTAAAGAATTAAGCATGTATCCCACCTTTCCTATATGAAAATGACCAGGTAAACCAAATAGTTGATGAGGGAACGTTCACCTTTATAGACATATTCCAGCTAAGAAATGAAGGAGAAAAAAAAAGAGAATTAGAACATCACAGTTTTACAACCTCTAGGGAAATCACCAGTCTAGGCCATGATCACCAACAGCTGCTAACATCACAAACCAAGAGAGTGAGATATTATGTGCCTCCTGATGGATGGACTCAATATCTCTTATGAAGTAGTTAGGATTGAATTCCAAATAAATAGCAAATAATGTTTGGTATAAGTATATCTCAAATATTCCATAAGACATAATAAAAACTATTTATTATTTATCTGAAATTCAAATTTAACTGGGCATCTGATATTTTTATTTACCATCCTGGCAACCCTAGAAGTAGTCTAGCCAAAAAAAAAAAAAAAAAAAAAAATCAGACCTAAATCTGATAAAGTCTTAAAAATCTAAGTACCAGGAAATATGGGAGACAGAAGAATATGTTAAAAACTACACCACCTTGGCATTGTCATCAGCAGAATGCAGTTGGTGAGGACAGACCACCCAATTTTTTCAACAGAGAGAGAGAGACAGAGAGAAAGAGGGAAGGAGGGAGGGAAGCAGGGGAGGTTTGCTTGGATTCTGGTTCAAAAGGTCAAGGGTAGGAACAGCCACTAAGAAAAATGGTCTGGTTTATGAGGGCCACGTGATTGACTCCAGCTTCCTCTCTGGTCTCCTGCCTCCTGCCTTACACTTCACGATCCTGCAGACACAGTGAATCGAGGCTCCCCAGAAGCAATCTTGAGAGACACTTGAGGTCAATTCTTGTTTTACTAAACCACGTTGCAAGCAGAGGGGTATTGTGGGGAGGAGAGAAAAGGCTAAGATCCTGCTTTCAGGGTGGGATGAGATAAGACCTGGATGTGGCAAGTGCAAGGCGAGCGGCACCTCAGAAAAGAAGCAGAGACACTTTGAAAAGAGGGTGAGGGCCACCTGGCTGGCTCAGTTGGTAGAGTGTGCGACTCTCAATCCTCAGGGTTGTGAGTTCGAGCCTCACATTGGGTGTAGAGGGTACTTAAAAACAAACAAACGGAAAACAACAATGAAATAAATAAAAAGAGGGTGATTAGGAAGTCCCGTCGGTGATGAGTGGTATGTGCCTGTCCTTTGCTTGCTCAGGGAATGCCTTTGCAGCAGGTGATTTGAATGCTGGGATAGGTCTCCAGGGCATAGCAGGTTGGTCCCGGTTATATTCAGGCCATCTCACAAAATGTGATTATTAGATATATGATTGCCTCCTGAAACATGGACTTTAACTGTTGCCATCTCAATACACCATAAGGGAATATTTTATTTTATTTTTTAAAGATTTTAAGTAATCTCTACACGCAATATGGGGCTCAAACCCACAACCCTGAGATCAAGAGTCGCACGCTCCATCCACTGAGCCAGCCGGGCGTCCTACCATAAAGGAATATTTTAGACGTAGAAACAAGGGACAGCTCACTGGGGCAGAAGATGGAGAATCATTTTCCCAGGCATCTGGAGACATTTCTGTCCGCGATGGAAAGCCCAGCTTGCTTCCGGTTTTGATTTATAGCTTCAATTCTGAGTGTCTGCCATGTGCATGTCTTGTGACGTGTTATGGCAGCTGTGATGAGGCTTGCATCACAATTATATCATGACCTTGGAAGGAGATCCCTGGTCAAGTTGGGCAATCAAGAGTCTCACTCTGGGAAGCACTGGCTGTTTTGAAAGACCTGCGCCTGGCACCATCTATTTACTCAAGAGTAAGATCAAAAGAGAGAAAGAAGAGATAAAGATCCTGCTCCCTCAGCGGCTCCCCTCTCTAGAGCAAAGGAAAAACAAAGAAAGAAAGATGATGAAAGGCAACTGAGTAAAGACCTTGGGCTTGAGTTGAAAGGGTCTCCTTATATGAATAAGACATTTAAAAAAATCTGAATAACACTGTTCTTCCACATCATCTTTTTTTTTCTTTTAAGATTTTATTTATTTATTTGAGAGAGAGAGAAAGACACGGGTGGGGAGAGGGGCAGAAGAAGAGAGACAAGTAGACTCCCCGCTGGGCAGGGAGCCCGATGCAGGGCTTGATCCCAGGACCCCGTGATCATGACCTGAGCCAAAGTCAGACCCTTAACCGACTGAGTCACCCAGGTGCCCTGCCACACCATCATCTTATAATTTATAAAAGTATCCAATTGATACTGCTATTAAAATATTTTGGGATTTTTTTGTTAGGTTTTTAGAGGAAAAACAAAGACCTAAACTTTTTTTTTTTTTTAAAGATTTTATTTATTTGACAGAGAGAGACACAGCGAGAGAGGGAACACAAGCAGGGGGAGAAGGAGAGGGAGAAGCAGGCTTCCCGCTGAGCAAGGAGCCTGACGCGGGGCTCGATCCCAGGACCCTGGGATCGTGACCTGAGCCGAAGGCAGACGCTTAACGACTGAGCCACCCAGGCGCCCCCAAAGACCTAAACTTTTTTAAATTATATTTTATCTTTTTTTTTTTTCTTCAGCTTAATCACACATCTATTCCCCAGACATGGCTCTGAAGGACTCTGGGTGGTCCAAAAACTCATCTCTTCCTGCAAAGATTGAGGTTTGTTACCACTGGGAATATGTCATCATTAGGCCAGCATTACTCAGGAAGGAGGCCTGGGGAGGTGTAGGGGCAGCATCGATGTGGGTGGAGTGGTGGCGCCGTGTGAGGCTGCCCCTAGGCGGGAGGCCCAGAGAGGCCAGAGGCCAGGGCTGCCCGTCACTGATTCACTGCAGGTGTGCAGTAGGGTTTGCTGAATGAATGAGCATGAGAAAGACTGTCAGTGCATAGGAAAGTTGTGCAATGTGTGTTAAAAATCAGAAAAAAGAAGCCTGATTTTTTCATTCAGCCAGTCTCACAGAGGATCTGAAAATGGCATTTCCAGCAGCTTCTCAAGGAAGCTGAGCCCACGTCACAGGAGGAAGAGGTAGGAGAGACAGCCCTGGATTCCATCAGCACTCAAGAACAGCACCAGAGTCCCAGGAGATGTGAAAAATAATTTTTATGGGAACAAATGCCAAATTGCTGCCCTTCAGATGAAGACTACAAGCTTTTTTGTGCACACTGAAAAACCTCAGGCTTGGGAGTCTGTATGATTCGTCTCCTTGGGCTGCTGGAAGTACCACAACTTCGGCGGCTTGAAACAACAGGAATTTATTGTCTCATAGTTCTGGAGGCAAGGAGTCCAAAACCCATGTGTGGGCAAAGCCACGCTCCCTCTGAAACCTGTAGGAGAGTCTTTCCTTGCCTTGCTTGTGGTGGTTTGTCGGCAATCCCTGGCATTTCTTGGCTTGCAAGAAATCTTGGCCTCCAGCCTTCACGTAGCCTTCTCCCCGTGTGTCTGCCTACACACGACTATCTTCTTAGAAAGACACCAGTCATATTGGATGAGGGGTTCTTCCTACTCCGGTATGACCTCATCTTAAATAATCACATCTGCAATGACCTATTCCTAAAGGAGGTCAGATTCTGAGGGACTAGAGTTAAGATTTCAATGTAACTTTTTGAGGGGAACATAATCCAGTTCATAACAGGGGCAGTTTGGGAACATGTCACAATTAAAACAGGATTCAGAGACTCAGTTGACCCAGAAAATCAAATTGTTACCTGTTTGGTTACTACCTTCTGAAAGTGGATAGGAAGCATCAGGCTCCAATTGACCAAATTTCACAAAGTATTAGCCAAGCCCGTCTGGCCAAGCCCTTCTGGCCTGCTGTTTTCTAGAACTCGAGTCCAAGGGTCATGCTAACTGTGGGTAACTCAGTTCTGGCACACTCATTTCCTGCCTTTTCTTCCAGAGCAGAAGCTCAACAACCTTTAGATGCATCATTAGGACAAAAAATTTCTTTACTCGTCAGTCTCTGGCCCTTCATGAGCTCCATGGCTGGCAATGCCTTCGCTGCTAATTCAATGCTCCTCATTCCTATTCTATCATTCTATCATGGCACACAGAGGGAGAAAAGGTAGCATTTGGAAAGCACTAGGGAAAAGGGACAAGTCTCCTCTAGCTACCTCTAGACACCTACCTACTGGGTCCTGGAAGGGATGCCTAGGGCTAGATGACTGTACCCAGATGTCAATCTAGGACTCTGACTCTACCACCCCAATTCTCCCCCTCAGTGGCTCTCCACTTGGTGACTCCAGACTTTTTCCTCACATACACCCAATTCACCTATATGAAAGGAAACAACCAGCATAAATTGGATCATCTCTATGAAGAACAGCCACAGTTCTAATTCCTTAGGAGAGGAAACTTTACAGTTTAGATCTAGAATAGATCTAAAGTGTATAAGATCACAAAGCAGTCCAGAGCCTAGTCCAGGATCCAAGCTAGAACCCAGGATCACAGTCTTCTCCAGGTTGAAGTCCTTCCTCATGGAAGATGAAGGTTTCAGCATGAGGACAGATGGCTGGCTTGTGAGCAGGGAATGGGCTCTTGACTGGCTCTCTCTTGGGTTACCTGAAGAGATTGAGCCAGCTTCCCTAGGCTGCAGTTTCCTGAAATGGTAGCGTCTCCTCAAAGGCACAGATTCTTCTCAAGTACTTCCTCCTCTAGGCAGCCCTCCTTGACCATCTAGCCTGAATCTGGTGACCCTTCTCTGTGCTCTGGCACCTACTTTCACCATTGCACCCATTGTACTATAGAGTAACTTATTGTCTGCCTTTCTTACCAGGCTGCAAAGCTCCTGGCTTGTAGTTTCCTTTTATTGCTCATGGCTAGCACTTGGTGGGCACCACCAGCTTTCTGAATGAAATGAATGTCACAAATCACTTTGGGGACAATGGATGACTACTTCCACAAGTCACACACAATTTCTGCTTGGTGCCCTTACCATCTCCTTCTCTACTCACAGCTGGTTCCTGGCAGTTATCAAATTGGCTGTGTTCTTTTACTCAGGGACTATCCTGGTGGCTCTTCCTACTTTCATGCCAATCCCTCTTGCTCAGTTCTGGTTTCCTCAGTTTCCATGGGTTGCCACCTACCAGGATTTTCCCACTGAGAAGGGGTTAAGAGGCGCTGGTTACATTTCTGCCCGTGGGCATCTCCTGATTGTTCTTCACTCCTTCCTTGGCAGCTGGCGTGTGGGCCAGGTCTGATCACCTGACCCAGGTCAATACCTAGAGCGCCAGGCTCCTGCTCATTAGGGAGAAGGGATCTGGCTGTCTGTGACCTTCATTCATTCATTCATTTTTTCACTCATTTATGTCCCTCCTGATTTATTTATTTATTTACCGTAATGGCTTTATTGAGATATAATTCACACCATAAAATCCACCCACCAAAATGGGCGCCTGGGTGGCTCAGTCGTTAAGCGTCTGCCTTCGGCTCAGGTCATGATCCCAGGTCCTGGGATCGAGTCCCACATCGGGCTCCCTCCTCGGGGGGAGGCCTGCTTCTCCCTCTCCCCCTCCCGCTGCTTGTGTTCCTGCTCTCACTATCTCTGTCTCTGTCAAATAAATAAATAAAATCTTTAAAAAAAAAAAAAAAATCCACCCACCAATTCATTGGTTTTAGTATATTCATAGTATATGCACAGAATTGTGCAACCATCACCACTATCTAATTCCAGAACATTTCATTACTCCCAAACCTCATACCCATCAACAGTCCTTCATCAACCCCCTTTCCCCAGGCCTTGTCAACCACAAATCTACTTTCTGTCTCTATGGATTTGCCTGTTCTAGATATGTCATATAAATGCAATCATCCAATATGTGGCCTTTTGTGTCCGGCTTGTTTCACTTAGCATAATGGTTTCAAGGTTCATCTATGTTGTAACGTATATCAGTAGTTCATTCCCTTTTTAGGGATGAATATTTCGTCTTCTGGACATACTACATTCTATTTATCTATTCATCAGTTGGTGGACGTTTTGGTTGTTTCCACTTTTTGGCTATTTGAATAATGCTGCTATGAACATTCATGTACAAGTTTTTATGTAAATATATATTTCAATTATCTTGGAGATATATATATATATATATATATACACACACACACATACACCTAAGAGTGCACAGTAGCTTTTTGTTTAACTTTTTGAGGAACAGCTGAATGTTTTCAAAGAGGCTGTACCATTTTGGAGCCCCACCAGCACTGTATGAGGATCCAATTTCTCCATATCCTTGTCAACACTTGGGGTTATCTGTCTTTTTTATTTTAACCATCCTAGTGGGTGTGATGTGGTATCTCACTGTGCTTTTTTTTTAAGATTTTATTTATTTATTTGAGAGAGAGAGAATGAGAGAGAGAGAACACCTGAGAGGAGATAGGGTCAGAGGACGAAGCAGACTCCCTGCCGAGCAGGGAGCCCGATGCGGGGACTCGATCCAGGGACTCCAGGATCATGACCTGAGCCGAAGGCAGTCGCTTAACCAACTGAGCCACCCAGGCGCCCCAGTGTGCTTTTGATTTGCAATTCCCTGCTAGCTGATGATGTTGACTTTCTTTTCATGTGCTTATTGACTATTCGTATGTCTATTCAGTTAAAAATTGAGTTGTCTTTATTGTTGAGTTGTAAGAATTTTTATATATTCTGGCTACAAGTCCTTCATCAGACACAGGATTTGCAAATATTTTCTTCCATTCTGTGGGTGGTCTTTTCACTTTCTTAATGGTTTTCTCTGAAGAGCAAAAGTCTTAATTTTGAGGAAGTCCACTTTATCTGTTTTTTTCCTTTGTTGTTTGTGCTTTTGATGTGATATCTAAGAAACTGTTGTCCAATCTAAGGTCATGAGAATTTGCTCCTGTTTTCTTCTAAGAGTTTTATACTTTTTAGCTGTTACATTTCGATTTATGATCCCCTCTCTTATTTTTGGTTTGTCATTTCCCAAGGTCAAAAGCATTTCATAGCAGTATGTTTGGTACTCTTCTCTGCCTCATCTGTTGTCTTTACCCTGGGATGAGACACTTCCTTAAAGAAGTTGTTCATATTTAGTTGTTCTGTGAAACAGACATTTATACCTTCAGCAACCTTCGGCTTCCATCATGCCAAAAACCAACACATATGTAATAAAATATGCTTGTCAGGATCCAATCAGGCTGATACTCCAGGCGTTAACCCTTTTGGAGGTGGTTTGAAGCTTAAACCAGGACAGATAATCTCCTGTGACCTCAATCTTGAGGAAGGAGGAATACAACTGCAGAACTCGTCAGCGGGGGACCTTGATGCTTGGCAAGCTGTCACCTCACCACAAGCCGGACCACCCAGGTCCCTTTCTGCATCTGTGGCTTATTGTTCCTATGGTTTTGGTTTTTCAATTCAGCCATTGTCTGAGCCATTGTCTGCAAAGATGTTTGGGTTTGAAAATCCTTTATTATGCCTCTGAGCAAATGATACCACATTTTCTCTAAGCCCTGCATTCCTTGGTCTTTGAAAGTTGATAACAAAATTAGTCTTAGTTGCCTTGGACATTGGTTTTTGTATGGTTGTTGGTCATTTCAAAATGGTATGTTTTTTCTCCTATTCATCAGCCAATCCTTCAACTTTCTATTTATTTGAATCCTTTCCAAAACAAGAAATAAATTCATTTTAAAAAATCAAACTCTGTTTTTCATCTGGCTAAGTTTTCTAGGATTTAGATTTAACACAACTGGAAGAAGAGTACCAGAGAGAAAGATAGTTTAAATCTGATATATCTTTACATATGAAGCCATTATTTTATCCTTTTTTGAACCAAACCTCCCCAAACAACATAGTGAGCAAGGGCTACATTTATAACTTTCTACAATGAGGTAATCACCTTCCCTAGGGAGAAGCAGCTAGAAGCTGGCCATCCAAAATCTTCACCTTCTAGTAAGCCAGCCCTTACAATAATCAGATAGACAGCTCAGTCACTCTTCCAAGAGAGATTCTGAAGCTGATCTGTGATTATCTTTTGTTATCCAATAAAGGGAAATCGCATCCACCATCCAAGAAGCCACTGTGTGGGGAAACCTACAAAAGACCACAGAGCACATAAGCTCTTGGCTGTTAAAACTCCATGCCATTTAGAAGTGTCGATCCAAGGATGGACTTGGTTTCCTCTGCTGCTGATTTGCTCCGTGGCATGCCAGGCTCTTGTGGTCAGGACAACATAACCAGGATCCAAAGCCCAAAGAATGGCATGGGGTCTTGGCCCATCTCACTCAGTCAGAATGCCTTTTAATGGAAATAACCGGGTTAATAACATGTATGTAAAATTGATTTAAAATTGAGAGCTTAAGAGATCCCTATGAGATCTTGTTGATCTAGTTGAAAAGAAGCAACTATAAAATGGTATGATGGCCCTGTTTGTAAACTGTTTATATGTGTTTAAGTCTGGGAAAGAGATATGTTAAAGTGTTTCTCCAGATAATAAAACTACAAGTCTTCCAGTTTATACTAAAAAGTAAATAGATAGATAGATAAGTAAATAATTGTAATGAATATATTTTACTTCCATAATAAAAAAAATAATTGGACGATTTCTATTTTTGAAAGAAAAAAAAAGAAAAAGAATTACGTCTTACCCTGAATTCAAATGCATGTTCTGAATTTTTAAAATAGGTAGCCAAGAGTATATATTTGAATCTGCTACTCTGCAGGAAAACTTAAAAATAACCAGCCTTTAATGGTGGAGAAGCAGGCCAAATGTCCGCTGCTGGAGAAGGCTGGCCCAGCCCTAAACGCCAGTCAGGTCTCAGGGCAGCCGACTCATGGTGCTTCTGCCCCCTGCTGGACAACTCTGGAAAGTGCAGGCTCTGGCCCAGGTAGTTTCTCTGGGGAAACCCTGAGAGATCCTGAGTGTTTACAAACCCAGGGACACTTAGAAAAACTGGCCTTATTGCTCAAAACTATTCCGGAAGGTCTTGCCACAGGGACACTACTCATGTAGCAATCTTTTCATGCTCCCTGCCCCTTTTTTTTAACACATATATTTGTTTTTTAAATGTCAGACTTTAGTTTAAGCATTTACATATGGATAGAATGTACAGATAAAAACGGATGTTTTTGTGCTATCCCTCCCCCCTCTGTTTTATAGTATAAATTGTATTGTGTTGCACTTTGTAAATTAATGCAATAATTGTATTCTCTGACTTACTGTTTTCACCTATCGATATCTCCGGGCAGGGCCAGTACCAGGGTGTGACAACTGAGACCCGCAGGACATTGAGAATGGCCTTCTTGCATTTTGTGGCCTTTGTCATTACATGCAGGTCAGCCTCTTTCTTTGGGACCTCTGAATAGCATTCTATGGTATGAATAGGACAGGCTTAACCATTTTCCTCTCAATGAACCTTTAGGTCATTTCCAGTTTTTAGGTGTTACTAAAATGCTTTGTTGAAATCCTTATAGGGGCGCCTGGGTGGCTCAGTCTGTTAAGTGGCTGCCTTCAGCTCAGGTCATGATCCCACGATCCTGGGATCGAGCCCTGCATCGGGCTCCCTGCTTCTCCCTCTCCTACTCTCCCTGCTTGTGTTCCCTCTATCGCTGTCTCTCTGTCTCTGTCAATTAAATAAATAAATAAAATCTTAAAATTAAAAAAAAAGAAATCCTTACAGATGCCTCCTTGTACATATAGTCAAAGTCATAATTTCATAGTGCTACTTTCTTTCCCTCTTCTCTTGCGTTTATGCTTTAAGCCTGCCAGGATCCCGGATGGCGTCAGTGAACCCTGCTCAGATCATCTGTTTACCTGTCCTCACAGAGAGTGCCCACACTGAGCTTCAAATAATAAAAAGAAGCAGAACCATGTCGAACACTGTTTGAGCACTTACCAGGGGCAAGCACTGTGTGAAACGCAGCTCAGTCATTTCCTTACTTTATCTTCACAACCATCTCATGAAATAAGTACTCTCGTCATGTCAATTTCACAGAGGAAACCAGCTTGGAAAAGATGACTCTCTAGTTGATGGAATTCAGCCTCAAGCGTGGGTGTCTGGTTTTAAGGATTTCCTTTTTACCACTCCAGGTAGCTTAGCCATTAACTGCCAACTGACCCTTGGAGAAGGCGTCACCTCCTGTGCCTGGTTTCTGACCTTTCACACAGAACAACAGCCTTTATAGTTTTCCTTGTTTTCCACAAAAGATTCTTGAAAGCATGAAATAAGATTTTTTAAAAAAATACTAAATGTAATACCTCAGCTATTTTTTTTTTCTTGTTTTGTTGTGGTTTCGGTTTTCTGGGGTTTCGTTTTCTTGATTCATGGCCTTACAGCTATATGACCCTTTCTACCCAGGGCCAACCCTGATGGGTTTCTCCCTCAGCTTCCAGATACCTAAAATTCTACAGTTAGAAATTACTTCATTTGATGTCAGTTCACAATGATATGGGAGAGGCTACACAGAAGTTCTCAGCCATTTTCCTACCTTAGCATGAGGGCATTTGTGGTCTTTCCTGAGAGCTAGTTTTGAAAGAGGAGAGAGGGGAAAAACAGGAATGCTCTAAGCCTGGATTAAAAGGAAGCCATGCTAGGTCATCGCCCTAGAAAAGCTCTTGCACACATACACCAGGATTTACGTGCAAGAATGTTCTTGGCAGCATTGTTCGTAATAGACTCAAACTGGAAACAACCCTATCCATCAGGAGGAGGAGAGAAAGACGCATTGTGATGTCTTCATCCAATGGAATACAATGCAGTGATGAAAAGGAGTGACCTGGGCGCCTGGGTGGCTCAGTTGGTTAAGCGACTGCCTTCGGCTCAGGTCATGATCCTGGAGTCCCGGGATCGAGTCCCGCATCGGGCTCCCTGCTCAGCCGGGAGTCTGCTTCTCCCTCTGACCCTCCTCCCTCTCATGCTCTCTGTCTCAAATAAATAAATAAAATCTTTAAAAAAAAAAAAAAGGCGTGACCTGCCACGAGGGCCAGTGACTTGTTTGAATCTCACAAACATAGTGTTGAGGGAAATAATGTTGACACAGAAGAATGTATTCAATAGGAACCCCTACATGTGAAGTTCAGATAGGGGGTAAAAGTACAGAGAATACAAAGAAAATTAATATTCTGAATGACAGGATAATAGTAGTTAATTCTAATGAGGAGGGAGAGGGTTGTGATGACTCAGGGGACCCACAGGAGGCTTCTTGGATGCTGATACTTGCTACTTTTGATCTGGGTGTTGGTTACACAGATGGTGGCTTTGCAATTATTTGTTAAAACTCTACAAATACGTTTTATGTATTTTATGGATATATGTTTTATCTCACTTTTTTGAAAAAACTAAAAGGAAGGAGGGAAAGAAGGAAGGGAGGGCAGGGAAGCCAGTCCCTCAAACTAGACCTCATTTCTTTGCATAGCTAATCCAGACCAGGTTCTAGGAGACCTGGAAGAAGGGGGCTCGGGTTTGGGACAGGTGGCAAAAGGCTCTGTGCATAGCATCAGGGGGATATTCATAGCATCGCTACCAGATACCGCCAAACAATTTTCCAAAGTGGTTGAACCAGTTTATCCTCTCCCTGGAAGGATGTGATGTAGTGTTCCCATTGTTTTACATGCTATCATTTGATATTGTTGGATTTTTAAACTTTACTGCTTTTATGAGATGCGTAAAGTTACCTCATTATTATTTACATTATCCTAATAATTAATGAAGTTGAGCATCTTTGTATATATTTTTTATCTTTGTGAAATGTCTATTTAAGTCTTTTGCCCATTTTTTTCTACTGGGTTATCTTTTTTTTTTTTTTTAAGTAGGCTCCACTCTCATAGTGGAGCCCAATACGGGGCTCGAACTCACGACCCTGAGATCCAGACCTGAGCTGAGATCAAGAATCAGACCCTTAACCAACTGAGCCACCCAGGCACCCGCCCGTTTTTTCTTATTCATATATTGGAATATGTATATATTTTGGATATTAGGGCTTTGCTAGTTGAAAAGATCTTTTCCCATTCTATGGCTTGTCACCTGCATTTTTCTAGGTGGGAGGGACAGAAGCAGCAAGGGTTTGCCACCTCTGAATTCCTTTGCCTACTGCTTGGGTGCCTCAGGGAATTTGCTCAGCCTTCATGGGCATTGGCTACCCTTTCTAACCCAACTTGGAGTTCCTGGCTCCACCACCACCAGCCCTTCTCTCCTCTCCAGAGGCAAGCTGCCCAGGAAGCAAATGAGCCCCAGTGAGAATGATGATGTTAGCTCCGTGCAAATGGAGCCTGTTTTGTGTTTTCTCCTACTCTCCTGCCATTAACAGAGAAAATGGAGTCTTGGCACTGTCTCAACCACATAAACTTCTACTTCATACAACGGTGCCAAAAAGAACAAAATAGGAAAGGACGCAGAGGTCGGCCAATTTCTAAAACCCTTTGTACCTGCCTGGATTTTACTGTCTGGACAAGAGTAAATGCTACCTGAGACCTGTGAGCCTGATGGGGCCAGGGCAGACAGAGAGGTGTGCATGGTGCCAAGGGACAGTGGGTCACATTACCTGCATCAGCTCTTGAAGCCAACATAAACCATGTGGCTAATGGGCTTGGAGGTCATTAGCAACCCTTTCTGCAATACTTACTTGAACTTGAGACTAGCTTCCAGTGGAAGGGAGAGGTAAATTGGGTTGTAGATGTAGTGTTACTCTATGCTAATTCTTGCTGAGAGGAGGCCTGACTGTCTGGTGGGGAGGGTGTGGTGGATCCAGAATTATGGTCAATTTAAACAGTTTATTTTCACATGTGACCCGGACAAAAATTTTTGAAGTATAGTCAGGCTGTCTTCCCCACCCCCAACCCTACCTGTTCACTCATCCCGACCTCTTTGAGGACAATCTTGGTTTGTGTGACATGGCCAGTGGGCTGGTGCATGCTGGGGCGCGGGGGTGGGGGGTGGGGGGTGGGGTGGGGGAGGGGGAGAGCCCCCTGCAGCCTGGAGCCTTTGGAAAACTGAGGATTTAGGAAACTGCCTTACGGGTGGAACTCTGGAGGCTGGTGAACTTGCAGCGTCTGTAATATAGTATTATTCCTTCCTCAACTGACCTCTCTGGGAGATATTTTTGGCTAAAGGCATAGTGACTTTCAAGGCTGCCTGGAGTCAGACCTGTGTTTCTTTTTTCTTTACATGTTTTATTATGTTCAATTAGCCAACATAGAGTACATCATCAGTTTTTGATGTAGTGTTCAACGATTCAATAGTTGCTTATAACACCCAATGCTCATCCCAACACGTGCCCTCCTTAATACCCATCACCCGGTTACCCCATCCCCCCCACCCCCAGACTTGTGTTTCTTTTGACCAGGATGTAGTGCTAAGTTAGGCCTTAAGGAAGGAAATGGGGGCGCGTGAGTGTATCTGGGTCACACTCACGTGCTTCTCTATCTGCACCAGCAGCATCCTATGTACAAACAACACATATTCCACTGGTATAGCTGTGCAGGACATAAAAGCATTGAAAACCTGGGACCCTGGGGAACCCCTGGACTTCCCAGCAGGCGTGACTGACAGCTGCTCTGGTGGCCCCCTGGCTGGAGCAGTGATTAGAGCATCTCCTCTGTAGCCACGGAGATGTGGTTTTTTAAAACTTAGGGCACATCTTTACATCAACACTTACCAGGTTCAGCCTGGGTGGCTCAGTCGTTAAGGTTAAGCGTCTGCACTGGGCTCCTTGCTCAGCGGGGAGCCTGCTTCTCCCTCTGCCTGTAGCTCCCCCTGCTTGTGCTTTCTCTCTCTCTCTTCCTCTCTCTCTCTGTCAAATAAATAAATAAATAAAATCTTTATTTTAAAAAAAAGAAAAAAGAAACTTATCAGGCTCAGTCCATTCCTCCACCTGGTGAGGTCTGTTTCAGGTTGTGTTTTGTCAGAGGCCAGCCAGGGATGATTTGAGTGTGAGTTACTTATTTGGGAGGCACCCCTGGAGGAACTGTGGGCCCAGTGGCTGCCCGCGACCCGCCAGGTGACCTCGGAGGTGGGCAGCGGCACCCAGGGCCCTAAACGACCTCCAGAGCCTCAGGGCTGCCACTTCGCTTCTGCCTTCCAAATCTCATGGGATCTTTCTCTTGTGGCCAAGCCCAGTGTGTACAGCACTGGGGAGGGAGTTCTGGAAAATGTAGCTCCAGCGACACGGTAAAATCCCTCCACAATTCTCCCAATGAATGTGCAGAGAAGACGATTCTCGGTCTACAAAGTCCGACTCGCAGCACAGCATTTTCTTTGTTTTCCACATCAATTGGGTTTCTGCCTCGGAGCCCCATTCTGACAGACAGTCATGCCTGGTGTTTCCCCTCGGGGACCTGGTGAAGGTTTCGCAATCTTCCCCAATTCCGAGTTGGTGGCGCCCTGCTCGCACTGGGTCATTGTTTCCGTGACTCACTTGGGACATGGGATTTGTCTGCCAGGCTGAGGGCCCCAGTGCTTTTCTTCTCTGGAGTTTTGTCACATCTCTGGGGCCTTGCCAGGAAGCCAAGACTGAAGGGGGTCTGTTCCTTTCAACCTTCTTAAAGACATTCCACTGTAAAACTCTTGAACCTTTTTCTTTTCTCTTCATTCTGCTTCTACCACAAATCTGCATTCTTCTAAGTGCTTGGTAAATGAGAAACCAAAGTCTCTGCTTTCTGCCATTTCATATACTTTCTCTGTAGCAGTAAAGCATAAAAGCTCCCTGCTTGATGGGAAGAGAATATACAGGGAGACAGAGGGAAAAAAAATCCCATAAATTAATCTCTTAAAATACATACTGTCCAGGCACCTGGAGCCGTGGTGGCTCTTTCTTTGTGTCTGGATGAGGACGCTTTGTCGGAACAGCAGCTAGAGCCGGAAGCCAGCATCCCCCTTGGCTGTCACCACACTCTCTGCCTTGCCCCCTTGCCCAGCCTGCTTCTCCCAGTTGTGCTGAGGCGATGTGGGGAGGGAGTGGCTCCAGCGTGAGGCCTTCAGTCCACAGGAAACTTCTGGATACCCTGAGGGGCCGAGAGATAGACACGCTGTTGAGGACATGATGCATCTTGTTGCCCACAGCGGTAGTCCAGACTTCTGCCGGCATGGCAAGCCTTCCTGCCTCGGTGACCACCGTGCCCTGAGACCTGCTGATCACTTAGGTTTTTATTCCTCCCAGCAAAGAAAATACAGCCACTCAGTCAGCCACCAACTCAGGGCTTGACCGAAGCGAGACCCGCTAAATGAAATGCATTTGCAGATTATATGTGACAGAAGCATAGAGAAAAAAGATGAATTAAAGGGAAAAAACCGTCTCAGTGGATCTCATACCAGTGGATACCTGACCCACCTAGGCCAAGCCCTGGAACCACCAAAGCAGCTGGATTTAAGACAAGTCTAGGCAGACCTTACCTAAAGGTGCAGAATTAAAGTCAGCCCAGGAAGACTCCAGGAAAAAAGGCAGCAAGCTTTCAGGTGTTCCAGTGATGCCAACATGCAATGAGCTGGACGCTATGCTGTTTACAGTAAGAGATGATGCACTATATTTGCATACATATGTGATATGTGGAGACTGTGTACGTGGGTGTCTCAGATAGCAACCTCAGCAGGTCTAGCACTGCGTGCAGCACAGAGCCTGGAGAGTAATACGGTATGGCTACATCATCTGTTGACACTTAAGGAGCTACTTAGTTTCTTCTGGCTGAGACTTAAATTATTCTTTTTTTTTTTTTTTTTTTAGTTTATTTATTTACTTATTTAAGCAATCTCTCACGACCCCAAGATCAAGAGTTGCACACTCTTCCGTATAAGCCAGCCAGGCGCCCCTAAAATATAAAATTCTTACTAATTTACTCAGAATACTATAATTTCCAACACACAAAAATGCTTACATCTTTATATACATGTTCACCTATCCACTTTTACTATGTATCTGTCATCTAGCTGCTGCTCGGGATGATGTTCAGTACTCTGCTGCTTGGCAATCCTTTTCCAACTGGAGTCTGAAAATACTGGCTTAATTGAATATTCTCCCTGAGAGTAATTTCATACTGTTGCCAAGGATTTGGTTGCACTTGTGTTTCAGACTAGTTGCACTTGACACTCCTTTCGTGTTATTTCACTCCCGATTTTATTCACATACCCCCTTCCCCCTGCCCTTCCTTAGGTATGCCCTCCACCCGCCACACAGCCCAGCACATCTGCTCTCTGGCATTGTGCTGTCAGAAGACATTCGTGTATTGCTGGCTTCCTGATTTTGCGCTCAGGCTGATGAAATGCTGAAATCAGCTAGAGGAGGGAGGTTTATTGGTATCAGGAAAAATGTAGGCTGTAGTTGTAAACTGATAACGGATTGAAAACTCAAGTTTGCTGCTTGCGTGACATGAGCTACTCACCTGGGCGTAGTGAGCATCTCCTGCTGCCAGGTCCTTTTCCCTTGTGAATAATTATGTGCACCTTTCTAAAGAGAAAGATACTACGTGATAACCTGAGCACAGTCTTCAACTATTTTTACTTCCCTATAATCTCTCCATCTTTACATCTTTTAGGAAACCATCTCTTGCCATGAGAAACACTGAAGCAGAGCGTTTGGGGCAGCACCTAGCATCTTGTCCTGGTGCTGCAGAGAGCGGGTGCTGAGGTGTGGACCCGCAGCTATTAGGGCAAAAGCCTTTGCCCACTATTCTTTGGGGCCAGCGAGCTAGGAGGAATAGCCGGGACCAAGTATTAGGAAGTCCTTTCTGGAGTACTGGAAGGTCCCCAAGAGGAGCCTTATAGGATTTGCGGCACAGGTGGGGGGAGAAATGAGAACTATTTATTTATTTATTTATTTATTTTAAAGATTTTATTTATTTATTCATGAGAGACAGAGAGAGAGAGAGGGAAGCAGAGGGACAAGCAGGCTCCCAAGGAGCAGGGAGCCCAACGTGGGGCTCGATCCCAGGACCCTGGGATCATGACCTGAGCCGAAGGCAGACGCTTAACCGTCTGAGCCACCCAGGCGCCCAAATGAGAACTATTTAAAAGAAGTGTTTGAGGCTCTCTGATGCTGGGCCTCATCTTCTCCTGGCTTCTCACAAATTGAGTGTGGAAATAGAAAAGGGAAAAAGATTATGCAAGCAAGAGCAGTTAAGGTTGTTCATAAAGCATATGTCTCTTCTCTGAAGGTCTCTCTTTTAAGCAATAATTCAGCTGAACTCCTGTTTTAAGATTCTTGTGAAAATGACAAGATCACAGTGAGGGTGTTATTACCACAATAATGTATGCTTCATTTTTCCATTACTGAGGAAGAAAACTCTCTGGGGAGTGAAATTCAACACTCAATTTAACAGTAGCACTGCATACTAATTCATGTTGAAATGTAAAACCAATCCAGTTAAAAAAAAAAATCCAGATAAAACGAAATGGGCCATGATAATGATATGGGCTTTCAATTAGATGGGTCTCATGTTATAAGGATTACAAATTCTTTCCTAAATGTTAATTAAGGTTCTCGGTGCCTCTGATAGTGAATATAAAGGTGGTCACTTCGTGGATGAGAAAATTAAGTCAAGAGGCTCTGTGACTGGCCCGGGATGAACGAGAAGTTGCAGGGAGGATGCAGATACTGGATTCCTGGTTTCAGCTCCTGCCCTCGATTGCTTACCTAAAGTTTCAGACTCTGACCACAGAGCTTAGAGGTTTGGCTGAGAGATTGCAGACAACTTGGATTTGGAAGACAGCCCCTAGACTTTTTATCCAATCATAAATATCAATTACACTCTTTATATATATCAAAGACTGTGCTAGCCCCTGGGATTATCAACCTGAGTAACAATTCCTAGGTTCAAGAAGCTCAAGTCTAGTAGTAAGAAAGACATGTAAATAATTGTTAAATGGGGCAACAATACACTTATATAGGATAGAGAGGCCACAGAGATATTTTTTCTGGTAATTACAAAACAAGCGTCAAAAAATAGTACCATCAGTTTACTCCATTACTGCAAACACGATTCACATGCCACTGAAATACTCTCACCAAGATCACCAGTGAGGTCCCTGTGGCTAAATGATCAGTAAAGGAAGAACATTAATTTTCCCTCTACTCTTCTAGTTCTTAGCTGAGATGCCTATAATAAGATCAACAAGAGAAAACCAAACAGAAGTGTATTATCATACATACCTCATGTACACATGGGAGATACCCAGGAAAAATGAGGAACTCCCCAAGATGGTTTAGAACTCAGGATCGAAGACCATCTTCATAGGGAAAGGAGAAGAGGGTTGTAGGTCTCTAGGGAAGATGAATGGGCCCTTAGACGAACAGATGGGAGGTATGATGGTTTGTGACAAAGTTTGTCTGGGTGTGGTGTCGACTTCTAGTCTCCTCTCCTATGATAAATGCCAGTCTTCCTTGGTTAATGAAACTCCAGGGGAGGGTATCTATGACAAGTGAGTTCCTTTCAGAGGATCTGTCTTTAGGCATACAGGGGAGTTCAGAGAAAACCCCTCTCTGCATTTGCTGTTTTTCAAGTGCCTACAGCTCACAATAACCCATAAACCAAAGGGGCCTATTTTGCAGCGGCATGTCCTGAACTCCTACAGTCATATTTGGGGGTGACATATTCTGCTTCAGACCCGTCAGATCTGAAAGTGACCGCTCAGTTTTCATGTACTTGGTCTTTCTGCAGCCTTGGACACTGTTGACTTTGTCCTTATTTTTGAGGCTCTCTCTTCCCTTGACCTTCGTGGCATTTTGTTATCTTGGTTTTCCTTCCACCTCTCTGCTTCTTCGCAGACTCTTGCAATCCTTTACAGGACTCTGTACTGGGCTTTCTCCCTATATTTCTATTACTCTTTCTTTTTTTTAATTTTTTTAAAGATTTTATTTATTTATTCATGAGAGACAGAGAGAGAGAGAGAGAGGCAGAGGGAGAAGCAGGCTCCCAAGGAGCAGGAAGCCCGATGCGGGACTCGATCCCAGGACCCTGAGATCATGACCTGAGCCGAAGGCAGATGCTTAACCATCTGAGCCACCCAGGCGCCCTCTATTACTCTTTCTGAGCAGTCTTGTCCTAGGAACCCTGACTGTCCACTCTATCTCTAGTTGAGCTGTCTGTCTGAAATCCAGATAGACCTGTATATCTCTACCTGTTGGCTATGTCCACTTCAATCTTTTATCAAGTCCTGTTGATTCTAACTCCTAAACATCCCATGGTCTGTGCTTTTCTTCCCATTTCCAGAACCATTACCTTTATTTAGGGCACCATTATCTTTTGCTTAGACTCCCTGCCTCCAGTCCCCACCATTTGAAATCCATTCTCCTAGGATGCCTGGTTGGCTCAGTCGGTTAAGTGTCTGCCTTTGGCTTAGGTCATGATCCCAGGGTCCTGGGATGGAGTCCCACATCGGGCTCCTTGCGCAGCAGGGAGCCTGTTTCCTCCCTCTGCCTGCCACTTCCCCTGCTTGTGCATACGCTCTCTCTCTCTGTCAAATAAATAAATAAAATCTTAAAAAAAAAAAAATCCGTTCTCCTAATTCCAGCCAGGGCTGACCCCTTTAGAATGCAAGTACAGGGGTGCCTGGGTGGCTCAGTCGTTTAAGTGTCCAACTCTTGGTTTCGGCTCAGGTTGTGATCTCAGGGTCCTGAGATCAAGCCCCGTGTCCTGGGCTCAGCACAGAGTCTGCTTGTCTCTCTCCCTCTGCTCCTTCCCTTGCTTACTCTCTTTCTCAAATAAATAAATAAACTCTTTTAAAAAATGCAAATACAGGGCGCCTGGGTGGCTCAGTTGGTTAAGCGACTGCCTTCAGCTCAGGTCATGATCCCAGGGTCCTGGGATCGAGTCCCACATCGGGCTCCCTGCTCTGCGGGAAGCCTGCTTCTCCCTCTCCCACTCCCCCTGCTTGTGTTCCCTCTCTCGCTGTGTCTCTCTCTGTCAAATAAATAAATAAAATCTTTAAAAAAAAAATGCAAATACAATCAGGTCCAAATCTTTAAAACAAAACAACAAATCTGTAATAGTTCCTCCATTGTTCTTAGGATAAAACTGAAATTCCTTAACACAGCTCACAAGGCTCCATGTAATCCGATGGTCCCTTTTGGCTTCTCCTACCTCATTCCTTTCCATGCTCTCCCCTCAAACTCGTTGCCTTAGCCGTACTAAACTTCTTTAAGTTCCCTGAATATGCTTTGCTGTCTCTTACCGCCAGACTTTAATACGTCGTATTCCCACAGTTTGGATTGATTCCCATCCACACCCCATTCTGCCCCCCGCCCACTCCTGGCCTAATTTGGCCTCAGATCTTTCCAATTTCAGTTTAAAGAGCTTTCCAAACCTCCCAAGTCTGGGATTAGTTTTCCTCCCGTGTGCTGCCACAGCATCGTGCACTTCCCCATCGTAGCCCCGGCAAGGCAGTATTGGACGTAGCTGGTTCCTCGTTCTAGTCCCTTCTAGAAGGAGCTTGGTGAAGGGAGAGTCTGTGCCAGTCTTTTTCACCATTGCATACCACAGCACCTGCATGTAACGGGTAAGAAAGAATTATTTGCTCAATGGATGAATGAATGAAGCCTTTATTGCCAATCTCACTCCATTTGGCACTTATCATATACGGCATATACTGGCGCTTCCCTGCCTTCCCAACTGGATTGTAAATTTCCGTGGGTCAGGGACTTGAACTTGCATGTGATATGCCACGTAACACCTAAGTAGTGTTAAGCACACGGTGGACATCCATTTACTTGTTAATTAACTTAACAAGTATATAGAGTGTGTTTACAATGTTAAAAGCAAATGTGAAGTTTGGGAGGAAGGAGGTTGGTGAGAAGGAAGTTGGGAAATGAGTCTGATTTAAACCTGCTATAACTACGGCAATTTTTTATGTCATATAGTAGTTGTAAATAATGGTCTTAATGATGGAGAAAACCTTATCTATTGCCAGCTTAGTAAAGGAAATTTGTTATTTCCAGTTGGCAAGGGAGCAAGGAATCAAGGTTTAAAAATAGATTAAAAAAATTTTTTTAAAGATTTATTTCTCTTAGAGAGAGAGAGAGAGAGGGAGCATGAGCGGGAGGGGCAGAGGGAGAGTGAGAGAATCCCAAGCAGACCCTGCACTGAGCGTGCAGAGCCTGACCCGGGGCTTGCTTCCAGGACTCTGAGATCATGACCTGAGCTGGAATCAAGAGTCGGTGGCTTAACTGACTGCGCCACCCAGACATCCCAATAGATTCTTTAAAAAGTCCCTAACATACAGGAGAAAAAAGAAAGGAGCAAGAGAAAAATAATAGGATTAAGTAACCCGAGGGGCAGGCATCTCCAGCCAGGAAGGAGCTGCCTCAGGTATTGTGCAATTGATGTGGTTTGACAGAAATGAGGTGAAAGAGCCCTCTTCCCTCCACTTAAAGGATAATTTTTTTTGTTTTATTTTATTTTATTTTTTTTTAAGATTTTACTTATTTATTTGAGAGAGAGAATGAGAGAGAGAGAGCATGAGACGGGGGAGGGTCAGAGGGAGAAGGAGACTCCCCACTGAGCAGGGAGCTCGATGTGGGACTTGATCCCGGGACTCCAGGATCATGACCTGAGCCAAAGGCAGTTGCTCAACCACCTGAGCCACCCAGGCGCCCAAAGGATAATTATTTTTTAAATGTAAAATCATGACTCATAGAAATATAAAATTAACAGGTGTCTAAGATTTGATTAAATGCATTAATTAATGAGAGAACCATAAGATATTACAACTGATTCAAAAGATATTCCAAAGAGCAAACAATGTATAGACAATCAGCAATGCTGAAATTAATTTGCTTCATAGATACAACACTGGTTTCTTGGGTGAGGAGGAGAGAGATCAGTTGTACTCCAGGAATGCTTTGCATTTGCATTTTTAGGGGCAAGAATCATCTTTACTGGTATCAGTTTTTTGTAACTCAGAGTTGTAAAATAGCTCAAAGACAATGAAAGGTGAAGATAATCTGCTAGACTGGGCACCTAGTAATCTTTTTCACCCAGTCTTTCAAAGTCTTTCACAATTTTTCCTGACACTAGAAGACCCCTCAACTTATCCTCCAATGTAAGGCTTCATTGTGTGAAGGCTTAGTGTTTATCTAAAAAGGGTTAAGAAAAAAAAAGGTCTTTGAAAATTAACCACACAAAAGTAAAGTCTCCAGTCTCCTCAGATAAGACATTGAGTGGGGTAAAAAATCTGTTTTATTTAGATGCTTGAGCTCCAAAAGCCAACTTGATCTTTTTCTTTGAAATGTAACTCTCATGGCCTCCTTAAAACAATATGTCTGGTATTTAACTTTTTTTGTTTGTTTGTTTTCATTAAATCTTTTATAAATACAGTTTGTAGAATGATATAGCAAACATCCAGATACTCACCACTAAGTTTAAGAAATACAGTTGTATTAGTCCCCTCCTCCCTGATCTTATTTCTCTCCCTCTAGAAGTAACCATTCTCAATATGGATTGGGAGTTTATCATCCCCTTGGGTGTGTTTATGCTTTTACAACATAAGTTTTATTAAAAAACAACATACAGTATTGTTTTGCATGTTTTTAAACTCTATATAAATGGAATTATACTGTTGTTTCCTTCTGTAACTTGCTTTTTCTGTCCATTGTTATGTTTTTGAGATTTTTTTTTTTTTAAAGATTTATTTATTTATTTGAGAGAGCGAGAATGAGAGAGAGTACATGAGAGGGGTTAGGGTGAGAGAGAGAAGCAGACTCCCCGCCGAGCAGGGAGCCCGATGCGGGACTCGATCCAGGGACTCCAGGATCATGACCTGAGCCGAAGGCAGTTGCTTAACCAACTGAGCCACCCAGGCGCCCTGTTTTTGAGATTTTAGATCTGGTATTGTTTTTGTTAAAAATGATGACTTAGAGGGGAGCCTGGGTGGCTCAGATGGTTAAACGTCTGCCTTCAGCTCAGGTCATGATCCCAGGGTCCTGGGATAGAGCCCCGCGTGGAGCTCCTGGCTCAGCAGGGAGCCTGTTCATACTCTCTCTCTCTGTATCTCTCTGTCTCAAATGAATACATAAAAAAATCTTTAAAAAAAATAGAAAATAAAAAAAATGAGGACTTAGAAACAAGTGCTGGATTGGTAACAAGAGTGGGAAACCGGCATAGTTTTGATCCATTATTCATTATTATAAAAGTCCTGGTCATTGTAGCCATAGCAACAGCACATGAAAAGAAGAACAGAGGTGAACAACTGATGGCAATATATTTTTTTAAAGATTTATTTATTGGGGCGCCTGGGTGGCTCAGCCGTTAAGCGTCTGCCTTCGGCTCGGGTCATGATCCCGGGGTCCTGGGATCGAGCCCCGCGTCGGGCTCCCTGCTCTGCGGGAAGCCTGCTTCTCCCTCTCCCCCTCCCCCTGCTTGTGCTCCCTCTCTCGCTGTGTCTCTCTCTGTCAAATAAATAAATAAAATATTTAAAAAATTAAAACATTTCAAAAAATAAAGATTTATTTATTTATTTAAGAGAGAGAGAAAACTGGAGCAGGGGGAGGAGCAAAGAGAGGAGAGAAATCCCCAAGTGGATTTCCTGCCGAGCGTGGAGGCTGACACGGGGCTCGATCCCAGGACCCTGAGATAATGACCCCAGCCGAAATCGAGAGCATGCTGCCCAAATGACTGAGCCACCCAGGTGCCCTGAATTTAGCAAAGACTTTAAAGCGGCTATTAAAAATATGTGCAAAGAATAACTAATAAAGAGATAGGAACATAACAATAAAAAATTAAAAACAAAAACACAAAAACTAACTGGAGTCACAAGGAGAATTAACAAAACCACAATCACAATGGAAAACTTTAATATAACTTATTCAAAAACGGATAGATCAATTGGGCAATAACTAATAAAGAGATAGGAACATAACAATAAAAAATTAAAAATTATATATGTGCAAAGAACTAAAGAAAACCATGTTTAAAGAATTAAAGGAAAGCACACAACAATGTAGCAACAAAAAGAGATTCTCAATAAAGATATAGAAATTTTAAAACAAAACCAAATGGAAATTCTGGAAGTGAAGAGTACAATAACTGAAAAATTCACTAGAGGGCTCAACAGCAGATTTGAGGTGGCAGGAATGAACTGGAAGATAGATCAATAGAAATGACCCAATCTGGGGGCACCTGGGTGACTCAGTCGGGGTTAAGTGTCCGACTTGGTTTTGGCTCAGGTCATGACCTCTGGGTCGTGAGATCAAGCCCTGTGTCAGGCTCTGTGCTTGGTGTGGAGTCTGCTTGAGATTCTCTCTCTCCCTCTCTCTCTGCCTGCCCCCCAAATCTAAGAAAAAAGAAATGACCCAATCTGAATACAGAGAGGAAAAAAATCAAAGAAAAATGAACAGAACTTCAGAGATCTATGAGATATTAGCATACTAACATACATGCAATTGTAGTCCCAGAAGGAGAGGGGAGAGAGAAAGGGGAAGAAAAGAGTATTTGAAGAAATAATGGCTGGAAACTTCTTAAATTTGATGAAAAACATTAATCTATACATCCAAGAAGCTCACTAAGGACATATTATGAACAATTTTACGCCAGTAGCTTCTTTCCAACCTATGGTGACTGGTGTTGACACCATAAAGCAAGATGGTTCTTTCTTGGAATAAAAGCCCTTAGACTCATCGGTTAAATCTGGTTTAAGAAGAATTCAAACAAAATTCTTTTCTTCTTTAACAAAGAAGATATTAGGTACACCACAGAGAGCATGGAATATAATCGAACATATTGACTTTTAATCTTAATGTGATTATTTTTGTGTTGAAAATGTTTTCTTTTTTTTTTAAGATTTTATTTATTTATTAGAGAGAGAGAGCATGAGCGGGGGGTGGGGGGAGGAGCAGAGGCAGAGGGAGAAGCAGACTCCCCACTGAGCAGCCTGGCTGGCTCAGTTGATGGGGCATGCAGCTCTCCATCTTGGGATTGTGGGTTCAGGCCCCATGTTGGGTATAGAGATTATTTTTTAAAAGAGACGATTTAGATCATTTCCATATCTAATACTTATACTCTACATCTAATATAGTATTTTGTAGCATAGTTTGAAATATACTGTAGTATACTTTATCATGTCTGGAGCCATTCAATATACATCTGTCCTTCATTGGTGATGTTAATTTTGATTACCTGCTTAAGTTATTGTTCGATTTTTCTACTTTATGAACATGCAAATATCTTGTTCCTCAACACAATGTCCCTGTTATATTGTGATTTATAATAAGAAATATATATTTGGGGCGCCCGGGTGGCTCAGTTGGTTAAGCGACTGCCTTCGGCTCAGGTCATGATCCTGGAGTCCCTGGATCGAGTCCCGCATCGGGCTCCCTGCTCGGCAGGGAGTCTGCTTCTCCCTCTGACCCTCCCCCCTCTCATGTACTCCCTCTCTCTCATTCTCTCTCTCTCAAATAAAAATAAATAAAATCTTTAAAAAAAAAAAAAAAGAAATATATATTTGGTCTTCTTCCATTTCTGGCACAGAGTTCCTAAAACCCTTGGAACTTCCCAAGTGATGAGAATGGTCTAGGTGTTTTCTGTTGTGTTAATGAGGTCACTTCTAGGGGAGCCTGGCTGGCTCAGTCAGTGGAGTGTGCCACTCTTGATCTCAGGGTCATGAGTTTGAGTCCCACACTGGGTGTAGAAAGAACTAAAAATAAATAAGTAAACTTATAAAAAATGAGGTAACTTTTAGAAAGCCTAGGTAACCTAAAGATGCCAGGGCAACCAATTAAGTGATTAGAGGGTTGGAACTTTCAGTCCTCTCTCCACCCTACATCCAGGGAGGGGACAGGGGCTGGAGATTGAATTCAATCACCAATGGCCAATGATTTAATCAATTGTGCCTTTGTAATGAAGCCTCCATAGAAACCCAAAAGGATGAGGGTTTGGAGAGCTTCTGGGTTGGTAAACATGTGGAGATACAGGGAGAGTGTGGAACTTAGAAAGGGCATGGAAGCTCCACATCCTTTTCCCATACTTTGCCCTATGCACCTCTTCCATCTGGCTGTTCCTGAGTCATATCATTTATTTTATTTTATTTCTTTTGTTTTTATTTTATCTTAAGTAGGCTCCACACCCATTGTGGGACTTGAACTCACGACCCTGAGATCAAGAGTTGCATGCTCCACTGACTGAGCCAGCAGGTGCCCCATGAGTTATGTCATTTTATAATAAACTGGTAATCTAGTAAGTAAAGTGTTTCTCTGGGTTCTATGAGCCATTCTAGCAACTTAATCGAATCCAAGGAGGGGCCGTTAGAACCTCCAATCTATAGACATTTGGTCAGGAGCATAGGTGACAACCTGGACTTTCAATTAGTATCTGAAGTGTGCGTATGTGTGTGTGTGGGGGGGCAGTCTTGTAGGATTGAGCCCTTAACCTGTGGGATCTGATGCTATCTCCAGATAGATAGCACCGAAATTGAGTTGAATTGTAGGATAACCAGCTGGTGTTGGAACATTGTTTGGCGGTGTGTGGGAAGTACCCACCCACCACTGGATTGGGTGCAGAATCTTAGTCCTCCTAGATTTACCATCCATTGATAATTCTTATCTGATCCAATCTTTACTATGAAAGCTATAAAAGGATAACTTTCCAATCTAGTACTCTCCTTTGTATTTATTAGCTGGTCCTCAGCATTCTGCTGTAAGCAAGAACCCTCCATTCTTTTTTATTATTGTTACAGAATCACGAATTTCTATTTCTACAATGTTTAGAAACCATTATTCTACTTAATTACTTTGGTGCTCAAATTGTCCCAGATTTGGCCAGTAGGATTCCCTTCAAGCTGGCTTCTGTGTCCCCGTGATATGCTTCATCATTTTTTCAACACTTCCTTAATTTCTAGCAAAAAAGATGTTCTAGGCTCATTTGGTACCTATCCTGCCCCAGTCCTGGAATCAGTCATTTCTCTAAGGGGTTGTAATTCTCTTTTAATGGGCATATTAGTTATCTATTGCTGCATAACCAACTACTCCCAAACTTAGCAGCTTATAACATTAATTATTATCTCACACAGTTTCTGAGGTTCAGGAATTTGGGAGAAGTTTAGCTAGGTATATTCTGGATAGGTTTCTCTCCTTTCATGAGATCATGATTTATTTATTTATTTATTTTTAAAAAACATTTTATTTGTTTATTCTAGAGAGAGAGTGAGGAGAGGAGCAGAGGGAGAGGGATAAGCAGACTCAGTGCTGATCGTGGAGCTCAATGTGGGGCTAGATCCCACAACCCTGAGATCATTACCTGACCTGAAATTGAGAGTTGGATGCTTAGGGGTGCCTGGGTGGCTCAGTCGGTTAAGTGTCTGCCTTCGCTCAAGTCATCAAGTCATAATCCCACAGTCCTGGGACTGAGTCCCAGGTCACGCTCCCTGCTCAGCTGAGAGTCGGCTTGTTTCTCTCCCTCTGCCCCTTCCCCCGCACATGCTCCCTCTATCTCTCAAGTAAATAAATAAAATCTTAAAAAAAAAAAGTTTCTTTCAAGATCAAGTTCTAGACTACCTTTACTTTATGCTCTTACTTTTAGTCTGTTAGAGTTTTTTTTTTTTTTAAGATTTTGTTTATTTATCTGAGAGAGAAAGAGCATGAGAGAGAGTAAGAGAGAGAGCAGGAGAAGGGGAGAAGGGTAGAGGGAGAAGCAGATTCTCCGCAGAGCAGGGAGCCCGACCTGGGACTTGATCCCAGGACCCTGGGATCATGACCTGAGCCGAAGACAGACGCTTAACGACTGAGCCACCCAGGCGCCCAGCATTTTCTTTTTTCATCAATTGGTTCAAGTTATTAAAAAAATGTTATTGAAGGTCTACCTGTACAAGACCAATAAGAGATAAGCTCCTGCCTGAGTTTGCAAAGTACTATAATCTTTCCAGTCCTTTCCTGAAGCTTTCTCAAAGGAAGTTAAAAATTTCAGAGATGAGGGGCACCTGAGTGGCTCAGTCGGTTGAGCGTCTGCCTTTGCCTTGGGTCGTGATCCCAAGGTCCTGGGATGGAGTGGCGTGTTGGGCTCTCTGCTCAGCAGGGAGCCTGCTTCTCCCTCTCCCTCTGCGGGCTGCTCCCCGGGCTTGTGCTCTCTGTCAAATAAATAAATAAAATCTTAAAAAAAATTTTTAAGAGATAAAGCTACCAGAAGCTCCAACCTGTTGAATGATTCTTACCCTCTTGCTCACTACCCCAGTCATCATTCAGCTACTGAATACCATGATGTATGCTGAGCTATTAGCTCTGACATGAATACAATATAAATAGCAATTCCTTCACCTGCCTAATTCAGAATGGTCTCTCTTAGGGTTTATTAAAGTCCCTGGGGATCCAAGCTGTCTTAGGAATAAGTCTTGCTCAACCCAGTTCAACACAAAAGGCAATTAATAATTAATGAAATTGAGAAATCAGTTCACACTGTAGCAGGGGCACAGGGGTGCAAGGGTACCTGGCTCTGGGGATTTGACCAGGTTTGGCCACTTGCCGCTAATAAAATCCAAAGGCAGAGAGACAAAAGGTGAAAGGAGAAAGGCATTTTATTTCAGTGAGGCTAACACTGGGAAAACAGTGGACTAGTGTCTCAAAGACTGCCTCCAAAGTGCTGAAAATACTTCCAGGTTTATATAAGGAAAATGTGGGGCAAAGGTCATGGGTATGTGCAGGTGGGCAGTAAAGGTCACATCAGTCATTGTCTTGGAGTCAGTCACTGGGGTCTTGCTGGCTCAGGGCAGTCCTTACTGCTTGAGGGGATGCTTTGCCTGCAGGATCTTTTGCCTGAGTTAGGAGATAGACTTGAAAGAATTTAATCAATTAGAAAGTCAAAAAGGAACCAGTTGAATTCCTCTTTCAACACTGGGTAATCCATCTTTGAGGAAGCTGGGATTCTTTGTGAAAGAAAAGACAGCCCTGTTGTAAGGGAAAGGTCCTAGCCCAGCAATCTGGAGAGGCAATTTTAACCCCAACATTGCCCCTAACCAGCAGAAAAGTGAGTGGTCCAACCACATCAGCTCTCCAAGTCTCAGTTTCCCTGCCTATAAAACCAGGGATAGGCTTGATGGCCGCTGTCTCACTGTAATTTTCCCCAATCTGAGGCTCAGAGAGAAGTCCATACAACAAATTAAATTCCTGAGTAGCTCAGTCAGGTACGCCACCCACTCTTGATTTGGGCTCAGACCTCTGCCCCTCCCCCGCCAGCAACAACAAAAAACCCCACAACACACTGCCCAGACAAGTGAGGATCCTTTAAAACTCCGCACCTTCCCCACCTCTCTCCGAAACGTGGGAACCCAGAAAACTTGCCTAAACTGTAAAAGCCAGCCGCTGGAGCGGAGGGGGCGGAGGCGAGGAGCAGAGGTCTAGCAGTGCGCCTGCGTACTGGGTTCGGAGGCCCGAGGTCGCGCGGCAGCCCCCTCGCAAGCTCCACGCGCCGCGCGAGATTTCCTCCCCAGCTGCGTGGGGGTGAGTGCCGGGAGAGGGGCGGCCCCACAGCTGCTGGCCGGGGAACCCTGGGCTGGCTCGCGCCTTCCGGGTGTGGGAGGATCGAGGAGCCAGGGTGGCCTCCATTTTTTTTCCGGAGCTGCGGAGACGCGGGCGTTATTGCCTAGGTCGCTAGGCTAGGGAATGCTCCAGAAGGAACAGAGGCAGATTTTTTTTTTTACTTAACTGTTGGGAGTAAGCAACCTCGAGTTTGGACGTAATTGTGTTTAAGGTGCGTCTGGGACGTTCATTTAACACATTTTATTGAGCCCCCTATCATGTGCCATACAGAGTGAACATAAATCGTGGACACAAATCCCTATCCTCTCGGCGCTTACAGTCAGGGAAGCCAGTTTGAAATTTGGGCTGTAGACGCAGATTTTTATTAATTTCCGTGTGAATGGTTGGTAGTGGGAGCCAGAGAGGAAGGGGAGGTCAGTATGGGAAAGGGGAAGAGCCAGGCAGGAATCCCCAGATATTAGACTTGGGCAGGAGGAGGAAACCAGAACACTCAGAAGGAGAGGGAGCGACCAGCGAGCCAGAAAGAGTGGAGGAAATCCCAGAGATTTCCACCTTTTATAACAAGGCCGTGTCAGCAGAGCCGTTTATGGCAGGATAATTGAACGAGATCAGGATAGGGAAGTGTTTTGTTGAAAAAGATATTAAGAAGCTCATGTTATGGAAGTGGGATGTATTGTGTTTGATTGAGTGTGGGTTCCAGTGTCGGTCATTACCAGTTGTGCAAACATGGGCAAGTTATTCGACCGCTCTGTTTACTCCCTTTCCTCGTCTAGAAAATGGGGATAAATGACAGTACCATCTTCATAGAGTTGTTGGGTGGAGGGGTTAAGCGAGACAATGATTATAAAAACTTTAGCCCAGTTCTGGCACTTAGTAGCATTTCGGAAGACTGGTTGAGAGAAGAGCCTTTCCTAAGATCCCACGTGATTAGAACCCAGTCAAGTACTCTGTCTCCTTAGTTCAGTGCCCTTTTCCTAATACTAGGCTACAGGGTAGACGCTCAAATAACACACTCTTTATGACCAGCATAGGAGTGAAATTTTCTTTTCTTAAAGATTTTATTTATTTATTTGATAGCGTGCACAAGCAGGGGGAGCAGCAGAGGGAGAGAAGAAGCAGACTCCCCGCTGAGCAGGGAAACCTGATGCGGGGGCGGGAGTGAATTTTTCAGTTGATTCTTGATCTGGTGTTATTTTGGTATATTAACATAATTGGAAATCCACTTAATATCAGACCAAACAAACATGGTGTGCTTAATGTCAGTCAATAAAGAGTTGAGTGTCCCCTCCCCACTCCTCTACTAGGGATGAATGTCACACCACCACTACGTCCTCCTTTCAGCTCTAGAACTAGGTGTGTCATATTTTAAGATTTTAATTTTGTTACTAAATCAAGTTCTTTATTTTTTAAATGTGTTGTTTGTTGTCCTATCAAGGGATATTGTGCAATTATCCTATTTTAGTTAATTTTCGTATTTGACAGTTGAAAACTTTCTAATTTAATACAGAAGGAGAGAAATTTAATAGTGTACTTTTAATTTGATAAACAGCATTTGGACAAATCTACAGTGTGCATATTTTAAGGAAAGCATACATTGAAAGTAATCAGGGAAGAGGGCAAATATGAAACTTCACTTGGGAAGACTCCTTTGAAAATTATGGTGCTGTTAATAACCACTTTGGGGCAGTTACCTTTGGATCCAGCATCAAATTGGAAAATTTTGCTTTTTAATTCTTCCATAATTTACACATAAGGTGATTCAATAGAAAATTTCCTTTTAAAAATATGTTTAGGGGCACCTGGGTGGCTCAGTCGGTTAAGCGTCTACCTTCCGCTCGGGTCATGATCCCAGGGTCCTGGGATCGTGTCCCACATCGGGCTCCCTGCTCGGCAGGGAGCCTGCTTCTCCCTCTCCCACTCTCCCTGCTTGTGTTCCCTCTCTCGCTGTCTCTCTCTCTGTCAAATAAAAAAAAAATATATATGTTTAGCCCCACAAAATATTTTGGACTTCTTGATGTGATGAAATAGGATGCACACAGCATCACCTTTAAAGATTCTTGCCTAAAAAACTGAACCTGCATCTAATCAAATCTCTAGGTCTAACTACTAGTCAGGGATGGTGGGGGTATGGATGGGGAAGATAGAAGAATGAGGTAAATGACACCATGAGGAAGCAATCAAAGGACATTCCATAGACAAAGGAATTAAGCAACAAATGTTTCTTCAACAATCGATGGCATGAAATAAAAAAGGAGAGGAGACTCAAAAGGTAGTATGTGAACCTTGAATCCTGATTCTAATGAGCCAATTGTGAAAAGACATGTTTGAGGGTTGCTGGAGGGGAGGGAGGTGGGGGGCTGGGGTAACTGGGTGATAGACATTAAGGAGAGCACGTGATGTAATGGGCACTGGGTGTTATATAACACTGATGAATCACTGACCTCTACCTCTGAAACCAATAATACATTATATGTTAGTTAATTGAATTTAAATTTAAAAAAGGGGGAAAATTAAATAAATTGCCTACAGTTGGCAAAAAAAAGACATGTTTGAGACAATCAGGGAATTTGAATATGTACTAGGTATTAGATAATGTTAAGGAATTACCTATATTAACAGTTCTATCAGGTTAATGGTATAGTGTTTATTTATTTATTTTTAAGATTTTATTTATTTTTTGACAGAAAGAGACACAGCGAGAGAGGGAACACTAGCAGGGGGAGTGGGAGAGGGAGAACAGGCTTCCCGCGGAGCGGGGAGCCCGATGATGTAGGGCTCGAGCCCAGGACCTCGGACCCTGGGATCATGACCTGAGCTGAAGGCAGACGCTTAACAACTGAGCCACCCAGGCACCCCTAGTATTTGTTTTTAAAATAATCTGTTACCAGAGATCCAAACCGAGGGATTTTTGGCAGTAGGATGATGTCTGGGATTGTTTTAAGGGGAAACTGGGAAATGCAGTCTTTTAGCAGGGCAACATTGTGCATGAAAGAGAGAAAGGATATTGAGGGCAGCTAGCCATTAATGTCACAACCAATGAGGTTATAAATACATATATTATAAAAAGAAAGCAGTGTTCTTCCTTCTGTCTTACTGAATGTTGCTAACATCATTTAGTTCTTAATTGGGAGTAGAATTCCCTTCCTCTAGGAAAGAGTACCTGTAGGAGGGTTGGACATCATTATATGGCTCTATATCTAAAAACCCTGTTTGTGGGAGATTGTGGGACAATAGTGCAAAGAGGGAGGCATGCGAGATCTGGTATGAGAAGATTTATATTCCAGTCCCAACTCCTCTGCTTACCTGCCGTGTGATCTTGGGTACAAACTGTATCTCTGCTTTCCCTGTAAAATGAGAATAGTAATATATTTACCTATATAACTTTGTTTTAAAGAATAAGTAATGGAATCTTTGTGAAAATTCTGTATAAATTATCTCCGTATAAATACTATGGTAAGCAAGATTTGAGAAATACCCTGTGATGATTATTTAACTTTTTTTGGAGTATATATGAATATCAGGTTTATTTAGGATACTTAGGTACTTTATAGGATACAGAGAAAAATGAAGAAGTTGAAATATCCTGCAAACTTAGAAACTGGATTAGGAGTAGAGTTATGCATAAACAAAATTACCCAGTGATACAAGGCAAAGGATTATTAAATGTCAAATGGATTTACAGATGGTTGTCAAATGTCTAAGTGTGCTGCTGTATAAAATCTTTTACAGTATAAAATTAGAAATGATGTTAAGAGCTAAATATGTTGCAATTGTTATAAAAAATAAGTGGTTGATAAAATTGTTTTCCTTCGGGCTTCTCAATGTTAGTACTAAAGATGATAAAATATCTAAGGAGAGAAGACAGAAGTGGTAAATAAGTATATTAATTTTAAGAAAGAGTTTGCTTAGCATTTTAGAAGTCAAACAACTTAAACGTACAGGGTGGAAATTTTTTTTTTTTAAGATTTTTATTTATTTGACAGAGACACAGCAAGAGAGGGAACACAAGCAAGGGGGAGTGGGAGAGGGAGAAGCAGGCTCCCTGCCAAGCAGGGAGCCTGATGTGGGGCTCGATCCCAGGACCCTGGGATCAGGACCTGAGCGGAAGGCAGATGCTTAACGACTGAGCCACCCAGGCGCCCCCAGGATGGAAATTTTTATGTAGTAGTTAAGAGATTGGCTCTGGAATGTCAGGCAGCTTGGGTTTGAATTTTAGCTCCACCACCTTAGGAAAGTGCTTAAACCCTTTAAGGCTCAGTTTCCTCCTCTGTAAAATGGGGATAATAATACTACTTAATAGGGTTGTTAGGAGATTAAAAGAGTATATATATTTGGGGATCAGGATCAGTCAGGACTAGTAGGATCAGTCAGTAGAGCATGTGACTCTTGAGCTCAGGATTGTAAGGTCGAGCCCCACGTTGGGTCTGGAGATTACTTAAAAGCTTTGAAAAAAGAATATATACATGAAATATTAAATGAATATATGTGTGTGTGTGTATATATTTCATAGCACTCCCAGTAGTGCTTGGCACATAGTACCGCTCCCTAAGATCAGGGCTGTTTCCCCCACGTCAGATAATGCCAGCACTGGAACTTCATTTTGTTTCTTTCATTAGCTCAAATTGAAAATCCAGAATAAACTGATCCTTTACTTTCTTATTGTGCCATTCTGTATTACAGAATTTCCTATGATGTGAGGATTTAAAAATGCTTTTAATGTTTTCCTTGTTTTTTTTTTAAGTTTATTTTTTTTTTAGTAATTTCTACACCCAACATGGGGCTCAAACTCAGAATCCCGAGGTCAAGAGTCACATGCTCCACCAACTGAGCCAGCCAAGCACCTCTGATGTTTTACTTCTATTATAAACAAAACTGTTAATTTCCATTTTGATAAATGAATAAAATATTTTTTGAAAATTTGGTTACATCTCAAGCAGCTAGTGTTTTTATTTTGCTACTAGATTAACTGTTTGACTCTGGAGGAATATATCATGTTTTCTTTTAACCAAGCCACAGTGGGAGGCTTACTCATGATGGTATAAAATGAATGTGCTTGAATTATGAGGCCAAAAACATTTTGTCTTAGTCTTTTGAACTTGTTCCTATTAGCCAAAAATTTTTTTTTTTTAAGATTTTATTTATTTATTTGAGATAGAGAGAGTGAGAGAGAGTGAGAGAGAGTGCATGAGAAGGGGTAGGGTCAGAGGGAGAAGCAGACTCCCCACTGAGCAGGGAGTCCGATGCGGGACTCGATCCCGGGACTCCAAGATCAGACCTGAGCCGAAGGCAGTCGCTTAACCAACTGAGCCACCCAGGCGTCCCCCTATTAGCCAAAAATTCTAACTAGATTTAGTCTTTCTTTACATATTTGCAGAGGCAAACTCTGACAGCAGACTATGTCTTTTCTGGATCCTAAATTTGATTTTTCTTCTCCTTGTTCAAAAACACAAATGTGCTTTTTTTTTTTTTTTTTAATTTTATTTATTTATTTGAGAGAGAGAATGAGAGAGAGAGAGCACATGAGAGGGGGGAGGGTCAGAGGGAGAAGCAGACCCCCTGCTGAGCAAGGAGCCTGATACGTGCTTTTTTTTTTAAATTGCTGAATATTTTAAAACTCTGTGATTTAAAAACTTTTCTGTTTATAGGAGTTATTTTATACAGAAATCTTGTGAGACCACTGTGCAGCAAGGTGATGATTGTACAAAGAGTGGTATTGAATTCCCGACCTGGTATGTATTTGTCTGTGATGAATGAACAGCTGTGGTCTTTGATAATTATTGTTATTTTTAAGGATTTATTTATGAGACAGCAGAGGGAGGGGCAGAAGGAGAGGGGGAAGGAGAGAATCTCAAGTAGACTCCCTGCTGAGCACGGAGCCCAAGGTCCGTGGATCCCATTACTCTGAGATCATGACCTGAGCAGAAATCAGTAGTGGGACAGTGAACTAACTGAGCCACCCAGGCACCCCAGTCTTTGATAATTATTAATGAAAATGAAGGAACAAAAAGTAATAGTCAATGTGGTAAATTAAGTTAGGAAGATATTAACCGTAGTAGAGATACTAGAAGAAACTCTTTAAGCAATGTAATATCAGTTTTTAAAGTGGTTACTTATTTATCAAGGCTGTTTGTTGAAGAAGAAAAGGTATTTTGGAATTATTATATTTAAAAGGTTATACTACAAATATATATAGCTTTTGTTTTTTCTTTGTAGTATGTATCACTGATTCTTAAAATTTGCCTTTCTGTTTTATGTGAAAAGCACTGACCTATGTCTGTGGTGACATCTAACCTGAATCATAGGAACTTAGGTGTGGAAATAACCTGGGAGGTTTGGGTGCGTGCTGCTTTGGTTTTACTGTTTACTTAGTGTGTGGCCTGGGGAAATCACTTACCTTGTCTGTTTTTCCTCCCCGCCCCCACTTACCTTTTCTGACTTCAGTTTTAGTAAAGTGAGCTGTTAGATTAAAATGTTTATATTCTGTTCCCACCTTAGACATTTGATGATTTAATCAATAGGAAGTTTGCTTATATTAAACATAACTGAGTGAGAATACACTTTTAGTGATGGCATATTCTGCTTACAGATTTTTCTTTCAGTATTTCAAATTTTCTAGTTTTCAAGACTTTTTAATTTATTTTAAAATAGGCTCCACACCAGTGTGGGGCTTGAACCCACAACCTTGAGATCAAGAGTTGCATGCTCCACCAACTGAGCCAGCCAGGTGCCCCAAGACTTTACTTTTTAAAAAAATTGCATTCATTTAAGTTTCCATTTCTTCTTAAAATGAGGAAGGAAAGTTAACTATTTGTTTTGGCTGATGTGGTGTTTCTGCTACCTTGTAAATTTTGGATTTTCATAATTTAAACTGGCTGTGAGTTTTCACGTTTTGAAATCCTATAATTTTAAAACAGATGAGGTGATTTATCTGTAATCATCTTTAAAAAGAAATTTTGAGGTTGTTAGCAATATTCCACAGGAACTTCTTGGGGAAAATCAAGAGCAATTGAAACTATTTGAAGAATTTATACTGTATTACAGAGAAATTACAAAACAATATAGATTTATTCATGTCTGTATTAAAGGGGAGTTATCTGAATCCTAGAGTTACCCCCTAACGAATAATAAATAACTACATAGGAAAGTAACTTTTTGATTTTATATTTTCCTTAATATTTTAGGAAAAAATGGTAATCCAGTGGCAGAAAATTTCCGAGTAGAAGAAGTAAATTTATCAGATAATATCAATGAAGGACAAGTACAAGTGAGAACTCTTTATCTTTCTGTGGATCCATACATGGTAAGAATCAGGATTTTGTGACTTGGTGAAAATTAATTTTATTTTCATATTTTGCATGTTGCATCTCAATTTTATTGTGCAATCCTTATGATTAATAAATATGTGAGCAATTATATCTTGATACCTGGGAATTACAGGTTGCCTTTGTTTTTAAATTCACTAGTGTTATGAAGGAATGTTATAGAAGAATGTTTTCATAATAGTAGTACATGTGGTTAATCAGGTTCTTTCAAATGTCCAGATCACTTCCCAGTAGTAAATAAAGCTTAAAGATAGTAAATTAGGATTGGACATTCTCTCAGATTGATCTAGTTTACAAGGCAGGCTGTGTATAAGACCTTTATTCTAGTTGGTCTCTTCTTTTTTTAAAAGACCTATTTATGTATTTTAGAGAGAGCGGTGGGGAGGGGCAGAGGGAGAGAGAAACTGAAGCAGACTCTGCACTGAGCCCGACACGGGGCTCAGTCTCATTACCCTGAGATCACGATCTGAGCCAAAACCAAGAGTCGGAAGCTTAACCAACTGCCTGCACCACCCAGGCACCCCGCTAGTTGGTCTCTTTTTGAAGGAACAGACTCACTTTTAGAGAAAGGAGATTTATTGAAAAATACTGTTTAGGACTGCTGCTGAGAAGCCCTCAGGCACATGGACTTAGACTATACCGAGATAGTTTTTGCTTCTCCTTTTCCTGTACAAATGCTTTTTATTTCATCTTCTTGCCTGATTAGAACCTCCAGTACAGTGTTACATAGAAGAGGTGAGAGTGGACATCTTTATTTTGTTCCTAGATCTTAGGGAGAAAGCATTCAGTCTTTTACCATTAAGTATGATGTGGGATTTGGTAGATACCCTTTATCAGGTTAAGGAGATTTCCTCCTATTCCTGATTTGGTTCCTGGTTTGTTGAGTGTTTTATCATAAAGGGATGTTTTTTGTTTTTTTTATTGTGATAAGATATATATAACAAAATATACCATTTTAACAATTTTCAAGTGTATAATTCAGTGGCATTAAGAACGTTCACAATGTTGTGCAGCCATTACCACTTTCCATTTCCAGAACTTTTTCATCATCCAAAACAGAAATTCTGTGTCCATTAAATAATGAAGTCCTCCTTACTCCCTCCCCTCAGAAGTTTTAGATTTTGTCATATGCATTTTCTGCTTCTGTTGAGATGATCATGTGGTTTTGCTTTTTAATCTATTGATATGGCTTATTATATTAATTTTTAGATGTTAAATCAGTCTTGCATTCTTGGAATAAATGACACTTGTTCCTGGTGTATAATTCCTTGATATGTTGTTGGATTTATTTATTTTTTTTAAGATTTTATTTATTTTTTGAGAGAGACAGGGATAGTGAGAGACAGCCCAGGCAGGGAGCAGAGGGAGAAGCAGGCCCCCCGCTGAGCAGGGAGCCCGATGCAGGGCTCGATCCCAAGACCCTTGGATCATGACCAGAGCCAAAGGTGGACGTTTAACCAACTGAGCCACCCAGGTGCCCCTAAGATTTTTTTTTTAAGATTTATTTACTTATTTATTTGAGAGAGAGAGGGAGAATGTGTGTGTGTGCATGCACAAACGGAAGGAGGAGCAGAGGGAGAGGGACAAGCAGACTCTACTCTGAGTGTGAAGCCCAGTGTGGGGCTCGATGTGGGTGACTGAGCCACCTAGGTGCCCCAGTATGTTGTTGGAAGTTTGCTACTATTTTGTTGAGTTTTTTTGTGTCCATTTAAGGTTATGAGACTATATTCATGGTCTATTGTTTTCTTGTGATGTGTTTGCCTGACTTTGGTATCAGGGTACTATGGGCCTCAGAATGGGTTGGGAAATGTTCTCTCCTCTTCTGTTTTTGGAAGAGTTTGTGAAGAATTGGTATTCTTGAATAGATTGGTAGAATTCATCAATGAAGCTATGTGGCCTGGGTTTTCTTTTTGGAGAGTTTTAAAATTACTAGTTCAATATCTTTGTTTTAGGTCTACTAAGATTTTCTGTTTCTTCTTGAGTCAGCTTCTGGGTATTTGTCCATTTCATCTAAGTTGTGTAATTTATTAGCATACAGTTCTTAGTATTTCCTTATAATCCTTTTTTATTTCTGAAAGACAGGTAGTAATACCCTTTCTTTCATTCCTGATTTTAGTAATTTAAGTCTTGTCTATTTTTTCTTGGTCAGTTTAGCTAAAACTTTGTCAGTTTTGTTAATTTTTCAAAGGACCAACTTTTGGTTTTGTTGATTTTCTGTATTGTTTTCTTATTGTCCATTTCATTAATTTCTGTTCATTGTACTAATTTTACAGCTTCCTGTGAGTATTTATGTAAAATAAAAAGTTAAAAGAAAATCAGGATAGCTTAGGGGAACCTGGGTGGCTCAGTTGGTTAAACCACTGCCTTCAGCTCAGGTCATAATTCCAGAGTCCTGGGATCGAGCCCCGCATCGGACTCCCTGCTCATGCAGGAAGCCTGCTTCTCCCTCTGCCTGCCGCTCCCCCTGCTTGTGCTCTTTCTCTCTTTCTCTCTCTCTTGCTATCTCTCTCTCTGTGTCAAATAAATAAATCTTTTTTTTTTTTAAAGATTTTATTTATTTATTTGAGAGAGAGAATGAGAGAGAGAGAGAGCATGAGATGGGGGAGGGAGAAGCAGACTCCCCGCTGAGCAGGGAGCCCGATGCGGGACTCGATCCCAGGACTCCAGGATCACGACCTGAGCCGAAGGCAGTCGCCCAACCAACTGAGCCACCCAGGCGCCCTCAAATAAATAAATCTTTAAAAAAAAAAAGAAAGAAAGAAAATCAGGATAGCTTATTCAATAAACTGTGTTGGATCAGTTGACTGTATACTTTTGGGAAAAAATTACATTCTTAGCTCAATCCTTCACTAGAATAAATTCCAAGAGATAATAAAAAAATTAAAGAAAAAAAATGAAACTATAAAAAATTTTAGGGGGCACCTGGGTGGCTCAGTTGTTAAGCATCTGACTCTTTTTTTTTTTTAAAGATTTTATTTATTTGACAGAGAGAGATACAGCGAGAGAGGGAACACAAGCAGCGGGAGTGGGAGAGGGAGAAGCAGGCTTCCCACAGAGCAGGGAGCCCGACGCAGGGCTCGATCCCAGGACCCTGGGATCATGACCTGAGCCGAAGGCAGACGCTTAACGACTGAGCCACCCAGGCGCCCCAAGCATCTGACTCTTGACTTCAGGTCATGATCTCAGGTTATGCATTGGCTCTGCACTGGATGTGGAGCCTGCTTAAGATTCTCTCGGAGGGTGGGGGGATGGGTTAACCGGGTGATGGGTATTAAGGAGGGCACGTATTGCTTGGAGCACTGGGTGTTATTCACAAACAATGAATCATGGAACACTACATCAAAAACTAATGATGTAATGTATGGTGACTAACATTAAAAAAAAAAAAAAGATTCTCTCTCCCTGTATATGTCTGGGTAAACAATTGAATGGTGTTGGGGAATGAAAGACTTTGTAAGAATGACAGCAAACCCAGCTAATACGAAAAAACATGATTGATAAATATGACTACTTAAAAAAAAACACTGTATTTTGTAAGACACAATAAAATAGCATGTACAAAATCAAAAGATAAATGGCAAACTTAGAAAAATTTGCAGTATAAATAAGAAAAAAGATGATAATGAACGACATTCAGAAAGCTCTTATACATTAGTCTGTGAAAAGTAGAAAGTTGGCCAAAGAAACAAATAAGCAATTTATAATCTCTTTCTGTATTACTGTTTCTGTACTGTCTGCTTGCCTCCTCCTTTTGGCTTTTAAAGTGCCGTTGTAAGGGATAAAGAAAATCCTGAAGAAAAGTGCCGTTTTCTGCCAGGAGAGTTGTAGCTTTGGGAAGGCTCCTTTTCCCTCTGATCCAGGAGTGCAGTTCAGCCTCTTTGAGTGACACCAGTCACACTCGATTATGCTAACAGTGGAAAGCAAATTGATTCTTCCCTGGGCTAGGAAGAAATTTTTCTTTATGGGCTAGGGAAATGAGGTGGTGATTGGTCTAGAACATTCTAAATAGACAAATGTTCAAGTTGATACAGAGGGGTAAATTAGGTCATTGATTTCCCACAGACCTAAAGATGCTCCACCTTTCAATGGCAGCTAAGACAAGCTCAGTCAAGCTATGGGCCTCAACACTCTCAACACACTCAACACTGTGCTAAGCAAATCACATGAGGAGAATAATTACCACAAATTCAAGAGAAAAATGACAGTGCACTATTTAGTATTTAGAGTCAATTCTTGATGATGACTGGTTTGGATTTCTTTCTTTTTTTTTTTTTTTTAAAGATTTTATTTATTTATTTGCGAGAGAGAGAATGAAAGACAGAGAGCACGAGAGGGAGGAGGGTCAGAGGGAGAAGCAGACTCCCTGCCGAGCAGGGAGCCCGATGCGGGACTCGATCCCGGGACTCCAGGACCATGACCTGAGCCGAAGGCAGTCGCCCAACCAACTGAGCCACCCAGGCGCCCCTGGTTTGGATTTCTTAAGACTTCACCAATCAGCGTATAAGACATAGCTCAGGGCACAAAGGATTACCCATGTCCTGATGAACAAAATGTAAAGCATGTCATTTAAGCCCAGGATAATAAGTACAAAGTAAATTAAGAGAATAAAATTTACCAAAATAAAGCCAAGGTTCAAGGTTAGAAGGGTTTTAAAAATCAAACAGAGCAGTCAAAAAGGAATAGTTGAAAACAAGCAGAAAGGATGTGTTTTACACAGTATTCTTTAAGTTGGAACAAACTTCCTATTCAGCAGAATTCCCTCTGAGAGTCTTACAGTGAGAGAAATTTATGACCCAAAGATTTTAGGAGAGATGATGAAACAACTAAGATTATGACATGAATTGAATTCATGACCTCCACTTCTAAATACCCTCAACCTCAAAACAACAAAAACAGAAAACCTCTTTTTCCTCTAGGGAAGTATATAGCTCCTCCATCCACTCATTTCATGCTACAAAGCACTGAGTTTTTCTTGAGAATTTTGTCTCTTTGTTCTCTGTAGTCATTCTGTCAGTCAACCTCAGGTCCTGCAGATCCTACTTCTAAGTACATCTCAATTCAGTACACTTCCCCGTAAATTCCAAGGACATCTACCTAGTCTGAATGACCATTGTTTCCTCTCCCAATGGGGTATCCTTGCATACACTCTTTGCCCCCTTAGATGGTCTTCCACACTGCAGCCAGAAAGATATTTTTACAAAGCAACTAATCATGTCACCTTTATCTTTAATGGCTTTCCTTTAGTCTTGAGATAAAGACTAATGTTCTGGACATGGTCTAAGATGCTACATAGTCTGTTGCAAATGGCAAGATTTCGGGGTTTTTGATGGCTGCATAATATTCCATTGTGTGTGTGTGTGTGTGTGTGTATGTATATATATATATACACACACACAGCACATCGTGGATGGAACTAGAGGGTATTATGCTAAGTGAAATAAGTCAGTCAGAGAAAGACATGTATCATATGATCTCACTGATATGAGGAATTCTTAATCTCAGGAAACAAACTGAGGGTTGCTGGAGTGGTGGGGGTGGGAGGGGTGGGGTGGCTGGGTGATAGACATTGGGGAGGGTATGTGCTATGGTGAGCGCTGTGAATTGTGTAAGACTGATGAATCACAGACGTGTACCTCTGAAACAAATAATACATTATATGTTAAAAAAAAAAAAAGATAGGGGCACCTGGTTGGCTCAGTTGGTTAAGTGGCTGCCTTCGGCTCAGGTCGTGATCCCAGGATCCTGGGATCGAGCCCCGCATCGGGCTCCTTGCTCTGCGGGAAGCCTGCTTCTCCCTCTCCCACTCCCCCTGCTTGTGTTCCCTCTCTTGCTCTGTCTCTCTCTGTCAAATAAATAAATAAAATCTTAAAAAAAAAAAAAGATACTAGGAAGGGAAAAATGAAGGGGGGGATATTGGAGGGGGAGATGAACCATGAGAGACTATGGACTCTGAGAAACAAACTGAGGGTTCTAGAGGGGAGGGGGGTGGGGGGATGGGTTAGCCTGGTGATAGGTATTAAAGAGGGCACGTATTGAATGGAGCACTGGGTGTTATACGCAAACAGTGAATCATGGAACACTACATCAAAAACTAATGATGTAATGTATGGTGATTAACATAATAAAATAAAATTAAAAAAATAAATCAAAATAGCCTAATGAAATGTTAGGTCAGTTGTTAACAAGATCTACCATAACACTGTACTCATAGAATAAATAAATACTTGCTGATGAAAAAAAAAAGAGGCTACATAGTCTCGTCCCTGTTTGCCTGCCCAGCCTTACCATACCCTACTTTACTTCTTCCTCTTGTACCCTGGCCACACTGGGCCTCTTATTGTGTGTAACACACCAGTGGCCCTTTTTGCTCAAGGCTTATATTAGCCCTGTTTTCCCTTTTCTGTATTTTTTAATGCTTTCATATCTTAGGGGTCTTCCTAATCCTGGAGAGACTGCCCCTACCAGCATATTTTTAGAGATAACAAACATCTTGCCTGGAACATACCAACCACTTCCTTCATCTAATTCTCACACACCAACCCAATATTTTCTGTGCCCCAAATCACCAAAGGGCCAGGTGCCAGACAACTAGGGACCACTCCTATAAGCCAGAGCCCACGGAAATTATTCAAACTGTCTAATCCTAAACTTACTCAAGTTTGCCTACCCTGTCTTGCCCATTTCTTCCCCCTGAAACCACAGTAAAGACTCTGGGCCAGGGGCGCCTGGGTGGCTCAGTCGTTAAGCGTCTGCCTTCGGCTCAGGTCATGATCCCGGGGTCCTGAGATCGAGCCCCCCATTGGGCTCTCTGCTCAGCGGGAAGCCTGCTTCTCCCTGTCCACTCCGCCTGCTTGTGTTCCCTCTCTCGCTGTGTCTCTCTCTGTCAAATAAATAAATAAAATCTTTAAAAAAAAAAAAAAAAGACTCTGGGCTATGCTCTCCTGTTGCTGCTTTTTCTTCCTGACTAACTCTGGTACTTCCCTGTGTGGCCCTGTGTTACCACACAGGGCTCCTCCTCTTGGGAATTGTAAGTAATAAACTTCCTTCAAGGCAGTTGTCTCCGTGTCTGTTGTTTTACTATACCTGTCTAAAAATCCCGAGTACGAATTAAAACAGGCCTTCATACATGCTGTCCCTCTGTCTTCCTCCCACGCCTCTCCCATTACGTGGCCAACTCCTGTTATTCCCTCAAAGCCTGCATTAAAAGGATTTGCTTTGGTAAATTACCTTGATCCCTCAGACTAGTCCTCCTCTGTTAAATTTTCTCAAAACAGTACCTTCATCTATAGCTTTTATCCCAGTTGTAATGAAGAATTATCTGTGTAGTTACTAGATGTCTGTCTTCCCTAATAAAGAGTAAACTTACGGAGACAGAGGTCTTATTTATCACTATATTTCCAGTCACTAGCATGGTGTTTATTAAGTATTGAAGGAGGAAAGAAAATAATTTTGGTTGCTTTTACTAGACATTGTTCTTAAAAAAATAATATATCCAAATTCATAACTAATTTTATTTTATTTATTTTTTTTTTCAAATTTCCAAATCCATTTATTAGTTCTTATTCTTACTGTGCTGACAGCTGGCATCATTACTTCCTGCCCTTATTAAGCAAGATCATAATTAATTTTAATCACCATGTGTACACAGTATTTTACATGGTTGTATTTAATGTATATATACTACTTTGATATTTAAGTGACTTTATGTACATACTTTCATATGAAAAACCAGTCCAAATATCATTATTTTGGTGGCTATATAATATTCTATTGTGGGGCGCCTGGGTGGCTCAGTCGTGAGGCGTCTGCCTTCGGCTCAGGTCATGATTCCAGGGTCCTGGGATCGAGCCCCGCGTCGGGCTCCCTGCTCCTTGGGAGCCTGCTTCTCCCTCTCCCACTCCCCCTGCTTGTGTTCCCCTCTCTCGCTGTGTCTTTCTCTGTCAAATAAATAAAATCTTTAAAAAAAAAAAAAAATTCTATTGTGTTGACATCATTTGCTCACCCATGGAGAATTACTTGTTCCTGTTTTTTCTGTTAGCCTTGTTTAAGAGTCAGGTCCTAGTAGAGCATGTGAACTACTCTTGATGTCACGGTTGTTAGTTCGAGCCCCACACTGGGTGTAGAGATTACTTTAAAAAATAAAAATATATTACCTTAAAAAAGAAGAGAAAGAGGGTCAGGTCCTTGCTCTGGCAGTATTCAGTGGCTGTTACTCTTGCTTTCTAAGAATACTTGGGAGGGGCACACTAGCAGAAGTGTATTGTCATAGAAGCTTCTGCCTCAATTCCCTGTTTGGTCCTTTTCCCTGGTGAAAACTATACCACATGGGGCCCCTTAATCAAGTAGCCTTCTATCTTTTCTATCTCCTGGACCACACTGTGGGCCTCTACATCTTGGCCTTCATGAGTGGGCAAGAGTGAGCCACAGAGAAGAAGAAAGCCTTGATTGCTTCCCAGAGATATCTTTAGCTCTAGTCCTGTGGAAAGGTGTGGTGCCACTGTGATATTTTGTCTTCATAGAATAAAGAGAACATCCACCTAAGGTTAGGGGGTATGATGTGATGCTTGGCCTGAAATTGTGATGAACAACTGTGTAAAAATAGTTTCATTTCTTCTTGGGTTATTTTCATTGAGGAAGCAGAATCACTAGGCCAATAGAAATGAGTAGTATTATGGTCTATATGTTGCCAGTTTGTTTTCTATAAAAAATGTACAGTTTCGTAATAGCAACATGTAAGTGTAGGTAATTTGCCACAATCCATTGAAGCCATTGACACAGTATTTTGTATTATTTTTGCTAGTGTAATGTATTAGTACTTACATTTCTTTAATTGTTTAAAAATTTTAACAGCTTTATTGAAATATAATTCATCTATCATACAGTTTATACATTTAAAGTGTACAATTAAGGGGCGCCTGGCTGGCTCAGTCAGAAGAGCATGCGACTCTTGATCTTGGGGTCATGAGTTCAAGCCCCATGATGGGTGTAGAGATGACTAAAAATAAGTAGATAAATAAATAAACTTAAAAAAAAGTGTACAATTCAGTGGTTTTTAGTCTGTTCACAAAGTTGTGGACCTTTCTAATTGTACTTCTTTACTGATTAGAGAGGGGATACATCTTTTTTTCAGGATAAAAAATAACTGAAAGGAAGATAGAATTTAAGATAAATATGATTTGTTTGACTAAGACTTTATTTAACATTACTGACTATATACCTTTCTTTTAGTCACCAGGTAAATTAATAAACTGGCCAGTATTATCAGGCAGAATTATTCTAATCAACGTTTTTCTTTTTTAGCGTTGCAGAATGAATGAAGACACTGGTACTGATTATATAAGAGCTTGGCAGTTGTCTCAAGTGGTTGATGGTGGAGGTATTGGGATTGTAGAAGAAAGCAAACACATAAATTTTACCAAAGGCGATTTTGTGATTTCTTTATATTGGCCCTGGCAAACCAAGGTTATTCTGGATGGAAATAGCCTTGAAAAGGTGATATATAATATACAATATCTGGATTCCCCCCTCCCCCATTAATTTTTACTTTGTGAATTTGGCATTCAGTTTGTTATCAGGGAAAAATAATAAAAGCATATGTTTTCTTTTAGATAGCTTCCAAAATGTGGAAAACCTTTGTTTCTTTTGCACTGTGGGCCTAACTATATATGACAGCTCTTAAGATTATTAGTGGATGGTGGTGTTTTCTGTGTTTATTTCTCAAATTTTGCATATATAAAATAAAACCTGAATTGTAAGCATCAAAAAATATTTTATGCCAACAACCAGAAGGCCCCTTAGAGTTGTGTGCTTTAAAGTTTCCTGAGAAATTGCCATTTGACTTAAGAAATGCATTTGGTTTGTTCTTGAAATTACTTTTTCTATCAAAGTCCTGAGTTCAGTTTCTGCTACTACTTGAATCATGTGAAATTACCAATATTTGTCTGTTTTGACCTATAAAACCTGGCAGCTTCATGTAATTCAACCTAATATATGTCATCAGGGAAGTTACTTTATGCCTTTGACCCTTAGTTTCCTCATGTGCAAGATGAACACAGTAGCTCTCTCACAAATAAGTGTGGAAATTAGATGCTATGAGAAATATGACTAAGACTTTCTTAAAAGTTTTATAAAATTTTAGTACTTTTTTAAAAGATTTTTTAATTTTTTTTTTAAAGATTTTATTTATTTATTTGACAGAGAGACACAGCGAGAGAGGGAACACAAGCAGGGGGAGTGGGAGAGGGAGAAGCAGGCTCCCTGCAGAGCAGGGAGCCCGATGTGGGACTCGATCCCAGGACCCTGGGATCATGACCTGAGCCGAAGGCAGTTGCTTAACCAACTGAGCCACCCAGGCGCCCAGATTTTTTAATTTTTAAAATTAATTTGAGAGAGGGAGAGCACGAGTGGGAACGGGGGAGGGGCACAGGGAGAGGGAGAGAGAGAAGCAAGCTCCCCACTGAGTAGGGAGCCCCACATGGGGCTCGATCCCAGGACCCTGGGACCATGACCCAAGCTGAAGGTAGACGCTTAACCAACTGAGCCACCCAGGTGCCCTTAGTACTTTTTATTATTACAAGTTCTTATCAGTTAAAGGTGACAAGATGCAAATGATATGTGGCAGATGTTATACAATAATTTTCAACTTAATGGTACTAGTAAAATATATTTAACTAGAAATTTCTTAGCCAGGAAGTGAAAAAGAAATATGCAGCAGGTTCTGGTTTTCCCTGTCATTGTGCTATGGTGGGAAATGGAGCAGTTGGGGAGAGCTTAAAAGGCTTTAGGCACAGGTATTAGAAATGAGGAAGAGGAATTCAAAAGGGATGGAGAAAGGATATTTGCTAACACAAACATATCTTTCAATGTTTTTATATTGGCTTTACTAATAAATAACTATTACCTACATGAAATATTTCTGTGTGGACCTTTCTAAATATTGTTGACTTTAATATCTCAATTACCTTTATGTACATACTAGATTTAACTGATAGCTGTTTAAGACTGCTGAATACAAACTGCCATTTTATTTATGACAGTTTAAGTACAAATCAAATTAAGATGGTGAATCTTAATTACTTTTGGTGGTTTATTAAGTTTTTACCAAAATATTCAATTTCTTGAAAAATTATTATAAAATTTTTATGGTAGGGAGTCTTTCCATACCATTTCTCTTGATCCAATTCCTCCTAACTTTACAGATAAGAAAACAGATACAGAGAGAGGGTATGTGCTATGGTGAGCGCTGTGAATTATGTAAGACTGATGAATCACAGACCTATACCCCTGAAACAAATAATACATTATATGTTAATAAGAAAAAAAGGAAAAAAGAAAACAGACACAGAGAATGTAGAAGTATAATTAATTATTGATAGGGCCTGGTAAACATATAAACATCAATGCTAAATACTAAAAAGTTGAGAGAGCCCTCATTTTATTCTGTAATTAAACTAAAAGAAATGTATCACACTTTCCTTATATTTTTATGGTACACTTTAAGCATCAGTAGGGTTTGAGCTGATTTTTATGTGGATAAATGTTTACTTTGGAATTGCTCAGAGATTTTAAAACCTTCCAACTCTGCCTAGTGTTTTCCCCTTAAATATTTCTTCTCTTTTTATGTACTTGGGGCATTGACAAGAAAGAATGGTTAGTGTGTTTCATGTGGGAATTCTTTTTTTTTTTTTTTTAGATTTTATTTATTTGACACAAAGAGAGAGAGAGAGTGAGCACACAAGCAGGGGCAGCAGCAGAGGGAGAGGGAGAAACAGGCATTCCGCTGAGCAGGGAGCCCAATGCAGGGCTCAGTCCCAGGATCCTGGGATCATGACCTGAGCCTAAGGCAGATGCTTAACTGACTGAGCCACCCAGGCACCCCTCATGTGGGAATTCTTTAAAGTTTTTGTTTGTTTTTTTACTATAAAGAGAAGTAATATTCATTTCTTTTTTACTTTGTGCAAGTAAATTATAGAATTTTAGCAAGACTGAAGAATGGCTCACTGTTCTAGAAACCATATTGGGTTGTTTATTAGTCTGCTTGGAATGCCATTACAAAATACCATAGACTGATGGCTTAAACCACAGAAATTTATTTTCTCACAGTTCTGGAGGCTAAAACTCTTGAGATCTAGGTGCTGGAAAATTTGGTTTGTAGTGAAGGCTCTCTTTCTGGCTTGCAGTTGGCTGCCTTTTTGCTGTGTCCTCACAGGGCATTTAGCCTTTCGTTTGTGCACATGCAGAGAAAGAGCTCTGGTGTCTCTTCCTCTTCTCATCAGGAAACAAGTCCTGCTGGATTAGGGCCCCTTCCTTACGACTTTATTTAACCTTAATTATCTCCATAAAGACCCTTTCTCCAAATATAATTACATTAAGGGATAGGTCATCAACATAAGAATTTGGGGGAGATACAACAGTCCATAACAGGTTGTTTCTACCTTGTTGACTTAAAACAGGAATTCCTAGTATTATTTTTTAAAGTTATATATTTTATTTTAGGTAGACCCACAACTTGTGGATGGGAACCTTTCATACTTTCTTGGAGCTATAGGTATGCCTGGTTTGACTTCCTTGATTGGGATACAGGAAAAAGGTCATATAACTGGTGGATCTAATCAGACAATGGTTGTTAGTGGAGCTGCCGGTGCTTGTGGATCCTTGGCCGGGCAGGTAAAATTTCTGAGAATTATTTGATTTTCTAAAAAAGTGGTCATAATCAAATTTCTGGATACATGTATATAATTTAAAAGAGAAAATTGAACAAATTTATAATGTTGTTTTACACATTTCGGGTAGAAATGATGTTATTACGTGCTTAGACTCTCTTCATAACAACATGAAAAACATAGATTTCTGTATCTTGTTCTCTGTTAACCAAATAGATATGGTAAATGCTAGAGCATTGCTTTAATCAATATAAGGAAGAAGCTCATAGAGTACCTATCTGGAATTCATGACTTAAAAGGCAAACTCATATTTTTGAAAAGAATCTTCAAATAAGAGGGCACTTACTGGGTTCTAGAAATATAGTTAAGGGTTATAATAGAATTTTATTTTATTTATTTATTTATTTATTTTTTAAAGATTTTATTTATTTGACAGAAAGAGATACAGCGAGAGAGGGAACACAAGCAGGGGGAGTGGGAGAGGGAGAAGCAGGCTTCCCGCGGAGCAGGGAGCCCGATGTGGGGCTCGATCCCAGGACCCTGGGATCATGACCTGAGCTGAAGGCAGATGCTTAACAACTGAGCCACCCAGGCGCCCCTTATGATAGAATGTTAAAGTAAATTGTTTTATGAATAACAGCCTTTATAGTGTGAAAACCATTGAAACAAAACATTTTTTTTTCTTTTTTTTGAAACAAAACATTTTATCATAGTGGTGATTTTTAGTTCCTCAGAGGCCTGAAAAATATTGAACTGCAAGATAGTGATGTTTTGAGTCTGACTATTCCTTTTATGAAATCAGCTTTAAATTGTGTGATTTAAAAACTAAGTCTAATGTTAGTCAGTCTTCATTTTTTTAGGAGTGACATTATATCTGGTCTCAATTCTTTTGGTTTCAAATTAGTTTAAGCCAACAGCTCTGTAATCAAACCTAATTGTGATGAATACTCTCATATACTTGTAATATCTTGTATGCTTTCACATTTTTACACTTAAATGTGGCAACAGAAAATTGTTTAATTTTTAAAAATTTCCCCCCTAGATTGGCCATTTGATGGGCTGTTCCAGAGTGGTGGGAATTTGTGGAACACAGGAGAAGTGCCTCTTTCTGACCTCAGAACTAGGCTTTGATGCTGCAGTTAATTATAAAAAGGGGAATGTGGCAGAACAGCTCCGTGAATTATGCCCAGCTGGAGTGGATGTTTACTTTGACAATGTTGGTGGTGACATCAGTGATGCAGTGATAAGTCAGGTTGTGTGCCGATTTGTTTGTTATAAATTTGAATACTATGTTTTATTTGATGTGCTATCTTTTTACTTGATACTGAGGAAAAAAACTGTAAAATTCTAGGGTTTATTGTGAGAAATAACGTAATGATCAGTATTGTAATTAGATGATACCGAAAAGCTTGCTGACGCCTACTTCCATTTGCTTGCAGATTTGCACATGAGCATCAGTTTCAGTTCTTTGCTAGCAATATTATATTTTTTACCTGCAATTTATTTTTGTCAAAAATTACAGTTGTAGTGGTGCCTGGCTGGCTTGGTTGGTCAGGCATGGAACTCTTGATCTCAGGGTTGTGTGTTCTAGCCCCATGCTGGGTGTAGAGATTACTTAAAAATAAAATCTGTAAAAAAAAAATTACAGTCGTATTGTTCAAATGGTGAAGTTTTGACCCTAATTCCCTATCAACTAACTCACAGCCATGGCCTCTGACTTCGGGTAGGGAAAGGATTTTCATAGATTACAGATATTTATATATTTTTATTGACAAGGTTATAAAATATGAATGTTAGTTATTAACACTGCATTGTCCTTTACTATATGTAAAATTATTCGCAGTTGAGGTTATTTAAATCCAAGAAAAGACTTTACGGCTACTACTGACGGTAGCAACAATGGCAACACCAGTGTAATTCTTTTGCACATTACCGAACTCTCACTTACCTCTATGTTCCTTTGGAGGGGACTTGTTTCCTAGTTAACTAAAACTCTTAAAAACATATAAGGTGTAAATCTGCAAAGCCAAATCAGTTAATTGGCACCAATTGATTAAATATAATAATCAAGGAGGCTTTCATTGAAGCAGCCATAAAATCAGTAAACATAGGTAAGGCATATATTTTAGGGTATAATAATCAATTTTCTCTGAACAGATGAATCAGAACAGCCATATCATCCTGTGTGGTCAAATTTCTCAGTACAACAAAGATGTGCCTTATCCTCCTCCACTACCCCCTGCTGTAGAAGCAATCCAAAAAGAAAGAAACATCACAAGGTATGGTCTACCCTTTTCCCCTTATTACCAGGTTCATGAGTTTAAAGATCATAGATGTATATAAAATGTATGTTCTTCATATATAATTTTTCTTTATTTTTAAAAAAGATTTATGTATTTCAGAGAGCGAGAGAGCACACTTGTGCTCACACAGAGGGGAGGGGCAGAGAGAGAAGGGGGAGAGAAGCAGACTCCCCGATGAGCTGAGTGTGGAGCACACTGCTGGGCTTGATCTTATGACCCTGAGATGATGACCTGAGCCTAAATCAGGAGTCAGACACTCAACCATCTGAGCCATCCAAGCACCCCTATAATTTTCCCTTATTAAATGAAACTTGAAAATATACATTTTAAGCCAGTTCAGTATTTAGGTTTTTGTCAGCTAGTGCCCTGACAGAAAACTTTCTAAAAATGCATCTGTTCTATCAGTCTTTTGCAAGTCTTTTTTTCCCCAAGTGATAGAAACTCAACTCACATTGGCTTAAGTACAAAGGAAATTTATTGGCTCGTGTTTCTGAGAAGTCCGGTGTTAGTATTGACTTAGATTTGGCTGGATAAAAGGTTTGCGTAGTGGCATCGCTACTCAGTTTTTCTCTACCTCTGGGCTGTGCTTTCTTTTGGGTTGGCTCTGTTCCCTCGCAGGCTCTTTTGCAGCACAGCAAGAGGATGATTGTTATCTCTTGTCTTATACCAGGTTAGCAACCCAAGCAAAAAGAGAACAGCTTTCTCCTCTCGGTTTTGTTAAGTCCCAAAGCTGATACTTACTGGCTCAGACTGGCCTGGCTTTGGTCACAGATGGGTGAGGAAAGGATACTACCCACAAAGTTAAATCACAGTGCTAATTACCAGAGTTCTGGATGCTGGCCAGACAAAACAATAGAAGTTCACTGTACTTAAACCTGAAACTACACCTAAAACTGTATCTGACCAGACTGTGTGATTAAGTCTTAATGTTTGAAAGATTAACAGATATTAGAGTTCTGGAATGATTTGGTTTTGGACTATTCCACCCTCCATAGTCTCTGATCATTATCCTTTTCTTCCCCACTACAGAGAAAGATTTCTGGTGTTGAACTATAAGGACAAATTTGAGTCTGGCATTCTACAGCTGAGTCAGTGGTTTAAAGAAGGGAAGCTAAAGGTAGAACTTGCTTCTGTTGTTTATCAATATCATTTGTCTGCTACTTAATATACTTTTATGTTATTTGAATTTATGATGGCAAACATAACTTCATAATAAAAATTCCTACAAAATTGTACTAAATATTGTAAATTAAGTTTACTCCCAGGTGAGTATAACCTCCTAATTGAGAAACACTTTCCTGTTAGTACCTTTATCTAAGATTTCATTAACCTTTACTTTTCTTAGACTATATTACAAGGTAAATAGGTGTTTTTTTCCAAATTTTAATATTCATTACTTTAACAAATATTTATGGAATGCTACTATGTGTCAGAAGCTGTGCTTCTCAAAAATCTTATAAGCACCTCCTTGTACCCCTAACCCTCTAGCACCATACATCTTTTGTTCCCTCCCTGATATTCTGATATATCTTGGTTGCTGGCTCAAGATCAAGTTATTAATCTGGGGTCTAGAGATCCTGACCTAGGATGTTCTTGAAACTTGCAAATGATAGGCAAAGTTATATGTGTATGTGCTTATGTTTACGTACTTTGTTTTTTGAAAAGAGATTGTATAGTTTGTGATATTACCAGTTGAAGATGAGACAGTGGGAAAAGAGGATTTTATTTTTTTATTTTTAAAAGATTTATCTACCTGTTCTACAGAGAGAGAGAGAGAGACCGTTGTGAGCGGTGGGGAGGGGCAAGGAGAGAGGGAGAGAATCTCAAGTAGACTCGCCACAGAGCCCAGAGCCCAGAGCCTAGAGCCTGATGCCAGAATCAGTCCCACGACCTGAGCTGAAATCAAGAGTCAGATGCTTGACTGACTGTCACCCAGGCGCCCCAAGAGGATTTTATTTTATTTTATTTTTTTTAAAGTTTTTTTTTTTTTTTTTAAGATTTTATTTATTTATCTGAGAGAGAGAATGGGAGACAGAGAGCATGAGAGGGAGAAGCAGACTCCCCGCCGATCAGGGACCCCGATGCGGGACTTGATCCCGGGACTCCAGGATCATGACCTGAGCCAAAGGCAGTTGCTTAACCAACTGAGCCATCCAGGCGCCCCGAGGATTTTATTTTTAAAAATCATTTCATAGGAAACTTTTCTGTGCTACCTCCATGAAATGAGGAATATCTATTTTTAGACAGAAAGTGCTAAATAGTGTTGCTGTCCTTTGCAAAAATGAAGAATATTACAGTTGACCCTGAGCACCTCAGGGGTTAAAGGTGCTGACACCCTCTCCTTCCATGCAGTTGAAAATCCGGGTATATCTTTTGACTCCCCCAAAACTACTAATAGCCTACTATTGACCAGGAGCCTTACTGATAACATAAACGGTTGATTACCACATATTTTGTGTGTTATATGTAATTTATACTATATTCTTTTTTTTTTTTAAGATTTTATTTATTTATTTGACAGAGATAGCAAGAGAGGGAACACAGGCTTGGGGGAACTGGAGAGGGAGAAGCAGGCTCCCCACTGGCTTGAAGCCAGGGACCAGGACCCTGGGATCATGACCTGAGCCGAAGGCAGACACTTTAACTACTGAGCCATCCAGGCGCCCCTATACTGTATTCTTTACAGTAAGCTAGAGAAAAGAAAATGTTATTAAGAAAATCACAAGGAAGGGAAAATACATATATAGTACTGTACCGTGTTTATAAAAAAGATCTGTGTATAAATAGATGTGCACATTTCAAACCCATGTTGTTCAGGGTCAACTATAAGTAGATACACTGCCCTAAAGAGTACTATATGTAGCTATTTTGATTTCCAGATCAAAGAAACTGTGATAAATGGATTGGAAAACATGGGAGGTAAGATGGATGTTGATTTATTTATTATATGCATGAGCTTGGCACAAATACTCCCTTTTTTCCTTGAATTGTACTTCACTGGTGTTTTTTTCTTTTTAAATCATTTCTTTCTTTCCTATAAAACCACCCTGCAGGTTTACTTAAATATCTTCATCAAACTCTGTTAAAGTTCAGCTTAGAGGTATTTAAGAAGTATTGTTTTCACATTTCAAATCATAAAATAAGTGTTTCTTTGGTTTTGAAACAAGTTATGAAAAAAATGTAAGAATCATGAAAGTCATTTAGCTTCTAGGTAACTTTTTCAGATTGAATGGTTTTATTTATTTATTTATTTATTTGTTTATTTGAGAGAGAGAGAGAGCCAGTGAGCATGAGCAGGGGGGAGGAGCAGAGGAAGAGGAAGAAGCAGGCTCCCTGCTGAGCAGGGAGCCCAAACTCTGGGGATCCCAGGATCCTGAGATCATGACCTGAGCCCAAGGCAGACACTTAAGGGACTGAAGCACCCAGGTGCCCCGAGGTTGAATGGTTCTAAGGCATCATAAGATTATATTAAACAGATTTTCAAGTTTCTTTTTTTTTTTTAAGATTTTATTTATTTATTTGAGAAAGAGTGAGCATGAGCCACGAGTTGGGGGGGTGGGGTGGGGAGAGACAAGGCGAGAGGCAAACTTCCTGCTGAGCAGGGAGCCTGGCATGGGGCTCAGTCCCAGGACCCTGGGATCATGACCTGAGCTGAAGGCAGAAGCTTAAACAAGTGAGCCACCCAGGCGCCCTTAGGTTTTTTTTTTTCCCTAATATACACGGATTTCAACATTCTTTGTTTCAAGTGAAAGAGATTAAACTGATTTTTTGACTTTTTCAGAAAAAATATTTAATACATTTGATCAATATGTTTACCAAACAGAAATATAAATTTCACTCCTTTTCCTGGCATAAACAGATGTGTATTTTACTTAGTAAAACTTTATGATTAGATTTCTTTTTTTTTTTAAAGATTTTATTTATTTGACAGAGCGAGAGAGCACAAGCAGGAAGAGGGGAAGAGGGAGAGGGAGAAGCAGACTCTCAGCAGAGCAGGGACCCCATGGAGGGGCTAGATCCCAGGACTCCAGGATCACGACCTGAGCAAAAGGCAGACACTTAACTGACTGAGCCATCCAGGCGCCCCTAGATTTCTATAATCTTTCTTTTTTTTGGAGAGAGTGCGCGAGTGGGGATAGGGAGTGCAGGGACGTGGGGGGAGGCAGAGGCAGAAGGAGAGAGAATCCCAGGCACGCTCCACGTCCAGCACAGAGCCCAATGTGGGGCTCCACCTCATGACCCAGAGATCACCACCCAGAGATCAGGACCTGAGTGGAAATCAAGAGTTGGTCGCTTAGCCACCCAGGTGCCCCAGATTTCTATTATTTTTAATAGTTTTTGAAAAATTGATTTTGCTGACATTTATCCTCATACTTATTTATTCTAGTCTTTAGACTCTGTAAACAGTGAATATTGAGGTAGATATAAATATTTATAGTTTGGGTAAAAGCACATTTTTAAGATATAAATTGGGTTAGTTTATCTTGTAACTTTTTTTTTTTTAAGATTTTATTTATTTATTTGACAGAGACACAGCGAGAGAGGGAACACAAGCAGGGGGAGTGGGAGAGGGAGAAGCAGGCTTCCCGCTGAGCAGGGAGCCCGATGCGGGGCTCGATCCCAGGACCCTGGGATCATGACCGGAGCTGAAGTCAGACGCCTAACGACTGAGCCACCCAGGCGCCCTATCTTGTAACTTCTTTTCATGACAGTTTCCTTCTATTCTTTTTTTTTTTTTTTTTAAGATTTTATTTATTTATTTGAGAGAGAGAGAATGAGAGAGACAGAGAGCACATGAGAGGGGGGAGGGTCAGAGGGAGAAGCAGGCTCCCTGCCGAGCAGGGAGCCCGACGCGGGACTCGATCCCGGGACTCCAGGATCATGACCTGAGCCGAAGGCAGTCGCCTAACCAACTGAGCCACCCAGGCGCCCCTTTCTCTTTTTTTTAGTTTCCTTCTATTCTTAATACTAAAATCATCGCAGAAATTATTCAAATTAACTGTACGTGTTTCATGTACTAATAAACATGTATGATAGTGATATTCATGTTTTCATATAACCTAGGTCTTTTTTTTTCTTTCTAGCTGCATTCCAGTCCATGATGACAGGAGGTAACCTGGGAAAGCAGATAGTTTGCATTTCAGAAGAAACCTCTGTGTAATCTGTATAAGCATCTTTATCAAGGAAATACACAGATTTCTTTCCATTTTGCACAAAGATTTTTAAGATACATTAAAAAATCTTGGAATACAGATAGCTTTTTATTTAAATGTGATCATTGGTAATATTTTCTAGTTGCATAATTTTTTCCTGTATCTTCAATATCGTATGTGTTCTCTATATCCAACATGATTATTTACAGTAGTAGATTGAAGTCAACATGACCTATTTTTCTTTCTTTTACTAAAACTGATATATATTTGATCAGCTATTCTGAAACCACTGGAGATTTGATATAAGTGTTTAATGGGTCAACCTTATAAATTGATTTTTACAGTTAATAACTTTTATTTAAAATAGAATGCTTGAGAAGACACGTAAATATATGTTGACCTGAAAATGCTTTACATAATTCTTGAACTGTAACTTGGTATAAGAATAGAATTGGGATGGCTTTTCTATATTGTAGATGAAAAAGAGATTTAATGGCAGAGCATGTGTTGGGGTTTGGGGGGAATTTAGAGATTGTGGAGCAGTTTTTGGGATAGGAGAGCAGAGGCTTTGTGTTGAGAAGATTAACAGGTCAGTCAGGTTGATGAAGAGACTAGTTTATTACAGAGGATTATCTGTGTTTTGCTAAATAATTTACTGTATAGCCTAAAAACGCAAATATATATTAATAAAAGCATGTTTGTTTTAGGTTAGCAGTTACATACTGTCAAATAGTGTAAAGATTTTGAGCAAATAGATACAAACATCACTTGAAGTTTTAGGTGATTAGAAAGATTTAGGCAACAAAGACCGCTTTAGAAAATGACAGGACTGACTGAGCAAATTAACAATTGGTTGTAAACATGAATGTTCAAGATCTAATGTACCTCTAAATAAGACGGTTTGTTTCATTAATTATAATCAACCCTTTTCAACAATAAAATTGAGGATATTTTTCAAGTGTTGTGCTGGTTTATGGTCACCTTTTTACACCCTGCTATATACTTTTGTCTGCAACATATGTAGGACGTAAATTCAAACTGTGTTAGTAATCAGTCACTCCAGTTGACCTCAGCGTCCTCTTCTTTTATATACCTTTCCTGGACCATTTCATCTCCAGAGAGCGTTGTATGTTGATAACTCCCAAATCTGCATCTCTATTTCTGACCTCTTCCTTGAGCTTAGGACCACCCAAGTAAAATATCCTGTTGGCACCCAGGATAAACTGTTTATCTAAAGAGGAATTACCTTCCTCTTACATGTTTCTACTTTGTTTTTAAATCACCATTGCGCACCCAAACTAATACTCCTTCACTCATTCAGATGCCTGTCGTCAGGCCTGTCAACCTTGAAAATGCCTTAGAGAACTCCTTTAATTCCCACTGCCACTATCTTAGTAACTGAGTTCCTCATCCTTTGGCACACAGCAAGTATTTAAAAATTAGTAATTTCAAAAAAGTCTCAACCGCATAAAGCTCTAACATGTGGTGGCATCCAGCCTGGAACTCAAGTGTTCTAGTCCCCAGTGTGGATATTCGAGAGCTCTTTCCATCCTCATATAGGGAATCCAGACTCTAGGGAATTCATATTAGAAGAAAAGTTGTACACCTGAGTCTCAATTCTTACCCCGTCCCGAATTGAATGCAGAACTAAATTCTGCAAGTTCCCTTCTCAGGCAGCGAAGCTTTGAGGTCCTCTTCAGTGAGAACTTTGATAAATGTTTAAGTAGTGCTCTCTTTCTCGCTGGCCTCCATTGTAACTAGTTCTGCTCTCAGCTGACAGGAAAAACTACCCCATCTGCTGCTGCAAGGAAGCAGTGACGTCACGGCTGGAATGAACTGACCCCGTTTTTTGGGCTTCGCAGATCTTGGGGCCCCAAGGCCCGGAATGAATAGGGGTCGGGAGACCACACATCCTAGCGTCCGGGGGTTCGGCCCTGCGCAGACAGCCCGGCCCCCGCCCACCGTCCCTCCCTCTACGCCTCGGGCGGAACCCAGCGCCGGGCCGCCGAGGTCCTGCCTGGAGCGAGCGAGTGGGTGTGAGCGTTGGGGGCCGGCCAAACTTCCTGTCCCGCGCTGCCGCTGCTTCCGGCGGGAGCCGGAAGACGCTGTGTGTGGACGGAATTCGGGACCGCCTGACGGCTAGCAGGCTGCCCCGGACGGGAAGGTGAGCTCCGGGCTGGGCCAGGCCACACCCGCGCAGCTAGGTGGTCCCCGAGAGAGAGGGAGTCAGTACCGGCTCCTCAGGGGCTCGGGCCGAGTTCGCCTTCGGAGAGGACAGGGAGACCGTCCCCCTTGGGCACCCCTCCCAGATCTGGCGGGCCCGGGAGCGGCCGGTCTGAAGCCCTATGGCTTTGGCCCTTCCCCTTGCGGCGTTGGGGCTGATGTGATTGCTCCTTTGCTTGGTTTTGGGGGTAGGGGCTTACGAACAAGACGGTCCTGAGAAAGCTGGAGTCAGCAGCGAGTCCCTAAGGGCGGGGGCTGCTGGACTGCACCCGCAGCCGGGCCCTGCCCGCGGGCCTTGGGGCCCTACACTAAGGCCTTTGCGGAGGGGGAAGGAGGATGCGAAGAGGACTCTGCCCTGGATATTTCAGCCCAGAGCTACCCTCTTTCATACGTCCACTTATTTCCTGGGTCTAGAAGAAGGAAGACTGCCGGCTCTGAGGGGCTTGGCTGCTGGCTTCTCCTTCGCCTGTCATTTCAAGGCGAGGCTGTGGGCTGTGTTTACAGCCCGTATGCGTTCGCCGGTTGAATTTATCCTCTGAAGTTTCTTCAGAGGAAAGAATGGAGTTAGTTTATTAAAGTTTATCCTACTTGCTCATGAGGCCTGAAATGCATTTAGGCACCATTTGGAAGTTAAATATTACTAACCTGGGACTTAAGAATTTGTACTTCATCACTTTGGCACATGGGTCAACGTAACATATTTGCAAGGAGAGTAAAAGAAACATTTTGAAATAGAGTCAGTGGCATTTTGTTGTTAGGGAGTGAGAAATTCCACTTTGTGTTATCTTAGTGTGGACAGAATAAAGTCAACTGAACAGAAGATTTAGGTTCTAATTTTTAAGAATTCTTGATTTAAGTACATGTTTAATTTTTGACAAGTTACTTGATCTCTAGTGCTTTTGTTCCTCCTGTGTAGGTGAAGAGGCTTACCTATTTATTCAGCAGATACTTTCTGAATGCTTAGTTTGTTCAAAGCATCATACTAGGTTAATGAGAGTTAGAATGAATAAATTCAGCGACCTTAACCAGTGAAAAAAATATGCATGTAGACTAACAGCCAAGGCGGGATGGAGTAGTTGCTAAAGAGGTGAAACTGTGTTGCGAAAACACCAAAGAAAAGGACAGATTTGTTTTGATTGGAGGGATGTCTTAGTGGAGGATGGCATTTGAGTTGTATTTTTTTTTTAAAGATTTTATTTATTTTTATTTGACACAGAGAGAGATAGTGAGAGAGAGAGAGCACAAGCAGGGGGAGCGGCAGGCAGAGGCAGAGGGAGAAGCAGGCTGCCTCCTGAGCAAGGAGCCGGATGCGGGGCTCGATTCCAGGACCCTGGGATCATGACCTGAGCTGAAGGCAGCTGCTTAACCGACTGAGCCACCCAGGCGCCCCTTGAGTTGTATTTTAAAGGCTGGAAAGGATTTCAAAATATCACAGCTGGATTGGGAGTGTTTATTACTAGTCGAAGAACTATTCTAAGCAAAGACTTGAGCACTGAAATAGGCTGGTGTTCATTCCAAAAGCCAGTCCATGTGGGATGGAGTAAAGGGTTAATTGGAGAATATGGACAGTGCTGTAACTGGAACAGTATTTGAGGTTATATTGTAGAATATTTGAAATGCCATGCTTAGGAATTTAACTAGTATTCTGAGGCACTGAATTTTGAGTGAGTGGAGTAACTAACATAAGCATTTCTGTTTTGGAAAGATAATTCAAGTGGCTGCATTAAAAGGTGGATTGAAAGGGGGAATTTTTAGGGCAGGGTGACCAGTTAGAAGCCTATTTTAATAGTGTAGTTGAAAGATAATGAGACCTAAACAGGGTATTACAGGAGGAATAAATTTGGGGAATCAGAACTACTGGGGTTATTTAACTATGGAGGATGAGAGACATTGTTAAAGACCTAGAATTTGCGGCTGAGTGGGAAGAAGATTGGGCAATAATTGAAATGGGTAATACAGGAAGAAGAAAAAGTTTGGTGGTGGAGATGATAATCTCGATTTTGGACATTGTTAGGTTTGAGATGAATATCCGTGGGGAGATAAGTTAGAAATGAAAATTTGGAGTTCAGAAGAGAAGTCAGGATTAGAGACAAAAATTTCGGTATTATTTGCATGTCATTCGTTCACTCTACAGATATTTATTCAGTACTTACTAGGTGCTTGCAGGGAAGTTTGTATGGAAGCCCTTAAATCTCATAGTAAAGCCAACTTTAGAGCTTCACAGTATCAGAAATGACTTGGAGGCCTAAATTCCTTATGAATTACATATAATACTTTGCCAGGCACAGTGCTAGGTAGTGGAAGGTAAAGTTGTGACCAAGACAGACTAGTTCCTGCCCTTGTTTATGGAGCTTACAATTTACAGGGTAGCCAGACAAAAAGTGAATACTATATAAAACCAAAGGAATTAGAAACAGCAAGACACCTGGGTGGCTCAGTCAGATAAGTGTCGGCCTTCGGCTCAGGTCATGATCCCAGGGTCCTGAGTCCCACATCAGGCTCCTTGCTCATCTGGGAGCCTGCTTCTCCCTCTGCCTGCCCCTCCCTCTGCTTGTGCTCTTTCTCTCTCTCTCTGACAAATAAATAAAATCTTAAAAAAAAAAAAAAGAAAGGAATTAGAAACAGCAGAGATAGAGAATAAAGGTGGAAGTATGGGGAATCTTCTTTGGATAAGGTGATCAGACAAAGCCTCTCTAAATGAGTTGACAGTTAAGCAGAGCCCAGAAGAATGAAAAAGAGCTAACCAATGGAGAGAAAGGTAAAAGGGTTCCAAGGTAGAGGAAATGACATGTGCACGTCCCTAACATCAGAAAGAGCTTAATTTGTTCAAGGAACTAAGATGGCTGAAGCTTGGTGAGCACATAAGGGAGAGTGACTGTTGGAGTGTTTTTGGAGAAGCACGAGTGGATCACATAAGGTTCTCACAGGCCAGGATAAGGGGTTTGGATTTTGTATAGGTGCACTGGGAAGCCAAGTAAAGAGTTTCAAGCAGGTGAGTGATAATAATAGAACTCATATTTTAAGATGATAGTTACTACTGTGAAGAGAATAGAATAGATGGAGGCAAGAGTAGAAGCAGGGAGACCAGTTAGGTGGCACTAATAGTAGTTTAGGACAAGTATTGATGGTGGCCTGAAATAGGGTGGTGACAGTAGAGATAGAAGTAGGTGGATTTGATGTCTCAGTAGGACTTGCAGCTGGACTGGATATTGGGAGCAAAGGAAAGAAAGTAATAAAAATGACTCCTAAATGGGGTGAATAGTGGTCTCGTCTTGAGTGGAGGGTTGTGGTGAGTGGGGCTGGCAGAGTGTGATGGCAAACAGGCTTGGGAGAGAATTCATTTTGGACATGTTAAATTTGAGATATCAAATTAAAATGTTAAGTAGAGATGTCAGGTAAGCAATTGTATATGCAAGTCTGCAGCTCAAAGGAGTTATCTGGGCTGTAGATAAAAATTTTGGTGATGAGCACCAGGTGTTGTATGGAAGTGTTGAATAGCTATTATATACCTGAAACTAATATTGCACTGTATGTTAACTAATTGGAATTTAAATAAAAACTTTAAAAAAAATTGGAGACTATATCATTTAAAGCCGTAAGTTTACACTAGGAGGAGAATGTAGCAAGAAAAGAGAGCCTGGGTATTATCCTGAGGAATATTAATTTTTAGAGGCTGAGTACAGAAAGAGTATAGGAGTTACCAAAGGAAACTGGAGGAATGGCAATGATGTAAGAGTAAAATGAGGAGCATGTATCTTGGAAGCAGAGAGTATAAGTAAAGTGTTGGAGGAAGGAGGCAGTGCTTCTAAGGGATACCAGTTATGGCTCTGGTTGCAAGTGACCAGTTTGCTTCAGAAGAGGAATTTATAACAAGGATGTGGGCAGCTCATGGGATCAAAGGAAATGATGAAGGCCCTGGCTTCATGAAGGACAGGAATCGGAGCAGCTCTAGGGGAGGCTGCTAGCAGCATTACTGGCATGAATGGGCTGCTGCAGCAGTTTTCAGCCCTTTGTTACTTCTTTGAGAATTCACATTCTGAGGAGAAGTGTCTCATTTGTTCAGTATGGGTCAAGTGTCCCAACAGTTGGCCAGTGAAGAAAAGAACACCTTAATCTATAGTCTCAACCAAGGATGTATCCAGTGGGGGAGGGGTGGATCCCCAGACATAATGTAGATCTGTCACCCAAGCAGGGGAAATGAATGTGTGACAGTTAAAAACAATAGTTGTTCATTACAAAGGTCAAGTAAGATTGGGGCTGTTAAGTGTCCCTCGAATTTGGTAACATGACGATCTTTGGTAACCTTTGTAAGAGAAGTTCTGGTGAAGTGATGGGATTGGATAGTGATTGGAGATTTGAAAGTGGAGACAAGTCTCTTGATAAATTTGGCTCTGAAGGATTGCAGAGAAATGGGGAGGTGACTGGAATAAAAATGAGGGCTGTGGGAATGGAACACCTCAGCAGATCCTGGAAAGGAAGAGGGACGGCCCAGGATGAATCCTGTAGTTTCTAAGATTCATTCTGGCTTCACAGTTCTCCAATCCAAATTTCTCTCACTAGTACCTGTTACCACTTTGTTGTTAGAATTTAATCAACGTCCAGGGGCGCCTGGGTGGCTCAGGTGGTTAAGCGACTGCCTTCAGCTCAGGTCATGATCCTGGAGTCCCGGGATCGAGTCCCGCATCGGGCTCCCTGCTCAGCAGGGAGTCTGCTTCTCCCTCTGACCCTCCCCCCTCTCATGTTCTATCTCATTCCCTCTCTCAAATAAATAAATAAAATCTTTAAAAAAAAAAAAAGAATTTAATCAACGTCCATAATATGCTAGACTAGGGATATAAAAAGTTAACTTGGGTTTGTTTGTTTTTTTTTTTAAGATTATTTGTCAGAGAGATTGCACTCACAAGTAGGAGCGGTGGGCAGAGGGAGAAAGCAGGCTCTCCGCTGAGCAAGGGGCCTGATGCAGGACTCAATCCCAGGCCCCTGGGATCATGACCTGAGCCGAAGGCAGATGCTTCAGGGACTGAGCCACCCAGGTGTCCCTAGTTACTTTGTTTTTCTTTCCCTAGGACTTTTTTTTTTTTAATTTTATTTATTTATTTGTCAGAGAGAGAGAGTGAGTACAAGCAGGGGGAGCTGCAGGCAGAGGAAGAAGCAGGCTCCCCACTCAGACACTTAACCCACTGAGCCACCCAGGCATCCGGTCCCAGGACTACTGTTTTATACCAAAATTTAAACCGTTAGTTCTCTTTCTTTCTTTGTTTCTTTCTTCCTTTCTTCCTTCCTTTCTTTCCTTCCTTCCTTCCTTCCCTTTTTAAAAAATATTTATTTGACAGCGAGAGAGGGAACACAAGCAGGGGGAGTGGGAGAGGGAGAAGCAGGCCTCCCGTGAGCAGAGAGCCGGATGCAGGGCTCTATCCCAGGACCCTGGGATCATGACCTGGAGTCGAAGGCAGACTCTTAACAATTGAGCCACCCAGGCGCCCCTAAACTGTTCTTTTTTTCATTTTCATTTTAATTTTTGAGCATGGTAATTGCCTACCGTTAGTAGAATTTTTGTTTTAGTTTTTTTCATCTTTAGTGAAGCATTGTTTAGGTCTGTATTTGTGGTCAGCCACAGGTAGATATGGAGGGAACTGAGAAGCAGATTGGTTACCAATTGGGGGACATTTCTTCCCTCTTTTTTCTCACCCGCCCTTCTTTCTGAAAGTGGGTCAAGGTCAAGGAATTTTCTACCTCCCTAAAGTAAGAGTGGTACTGATATTCTAGGCTTTGTTTTCCTGGGGTGGAATCACATTGCTTTTGAGAAGTTGACACAATGATGTTCTGTTCTTTCTTGAGGCAGAGCACTAAAAGCCCCTGGTCATCTTTCCCTTTGGAATACACTCCCTTCTGTGTGGCAGTCAGGACTGAGGCAAGGTACCACCTGTATAAGCTCTGTTCTCCTGTTGCTTGTTTAGTTTATTTTGGCTTGGTTCTCCCACCCAATATCTCTCTATGTAGCCTGCATTAGTTTTAGGCCATTTCTACCCTCCTAACTTGGTGTTACCACTAATTCCTGTCTTGTGTAAGGATTCAAGTAATTTCAGTTTCCCTGAGACTCTGATCAATGATAATTGCTGATTGTAATATATATATATATATGATACATATATATATATATATAGCAGGTTTATATCAATGGCTTTACGTTTTATGGCTGAGTCTCTGTTTAACATATGTATTTTAGACTTTTGAAGATATTTTATACTGTTTTCCAGTCTTTGGGATGTAATCTGTTAAGTGGCTTTTGAGATCAGTTTAGTGAGTTTTATTTTTAAAAAGTCAGAGTGCATGAGATTAGCATAGGCTAGTATTGTTTCATGAAAATGTGTTACTTGTATGTGTCTTAGTGAGTATTTCATTCTCTGGGGTATGATGGAAAATGTATCTTACTGTGATTTGCCATCAAAATGTTTGAAAACCACTGCTTTATAGGGAATTTGGACTCAGTAATAAAAGGCAGATTTCTTTTCTTAAGATTTTATTTTAAGTAATCTCTACACCCAACGGGAGGCTGGAATTAACAACCCCAAGATCAACAGTCACACACACTACCAACTGAGCCAGCCAGGCGCATTTCTTAATCTTTTAGAGTATACAAAGCATTTGAAACATTTACTTGTTTCTTTTTTTAAAAGATTTTATTTATTTATTTGAGCGAGAGAGTGAGCTAGAGAGCAGGAGTGGTGGTGGGCGGGGGTGGGGGAGGAGGAAGGGCAGAGGGAGAAGACGACTCCCCACTGAGCAGGGAGCCCCATGTGACTCCCAGGACCCTGGGATCATGACCTGAGCTGAAGGCAGATGCTTAACCGTCTGAGCCACCCAGGCGCCCTATTTACTTGTTTCTTAAGCACTTATGCAGAGCTTTGTTTCTGAAGAATTTTTGAATTATTTCTGTTGACTGATACATAAATAATCCTAGGGTAGATTTGTTTCATCTGTATTTCAGATGAATTTCCTAGGGTCCGGAAGATGAGTAGCCTGCCTAGGTCTCAACCAAAAATCAGAGGCAGAATTTAGATTTCTGTTTTAGAGACCTTGGATTTTTTTTTTAATAAACATAGCTCAGCTTCTTTATTTAACTTGTTCAGCTACTTAATGCATAATTTGCTGGATGATATTGAGTGTACTGTAGAAGAAGAATGCAGTTAATCAGACTTCAGTTCTCAGGATTTGTTTATTTGGCTAAAAACAGAAGGAGAATTGTTCTCAGGATGGTCTAGATCATAGAGATTGCTATTGTCTTAAATCTGCTTTACTTTTGCTGTGAGTTCTTTTGTTACCAATTTACAGAACTTTTTAGGGCTTCCTGTGTTCTTTGCTTTGGTTCATTGCAAAGGTTTGTATTGCCTGCATTCTTTTTAACCTTAAGGCTGACTATGGGATAACATTAACATTTTCTGCTATTATTAGCTGTTAACATAATAACATTGGCAGGGTTAGTGGATTTCTAAAAAACAATTTCTGCTAGACCAAGGTAATTTTCTGTAAGCAGTCTAATGTGCTTTGGTGGCCATAGGGAACCATGCACACAGTAGAATCCTGTTGTTGCCAAGAGTAGAGGAAGAAAAGGGTCTGACTACATATTTCATATTTATTAATAATAATTATTAGACCAATCCTTGGGTGTCTGAGATCATTTTGTTTTGTTATGAACTCTTTATCCACAGCCAAGATGCCTTATTTATGATTTGTGGAAAATACGATTTGATGGGCCTACCCTTGGTTGCTGATAGTTAAATGTCATTATCTCTTATTATTTATGGGGCTAAATTAGTAATTTTTCTAATTTGAAAGGAAAGGTTATAAATTTTGACTGTCTACCAGGTAAAGATAAAAAAAAAGAACAAATATTCATGTTCACATTCAAGAATTTGGGGTGACCACTCAGTATTGCATTTCTAGTCTCTTAATTAATAGCATAAGAAAGCCTGGGAAGAAATCTCCTTGAGACCCATAATTACCTTAAAAATAGCTTCCTTTTGGGACACCTGGGTGGCTCAGTCAGTTAAGTGGCTGCCTTCGGCTCAGGTCATGATCCCAGGGTCCTTGGGCTCAAGCCCCGCATCGGGCTCCCTGCTCAGTGGAGAGTCTGCTTCTTCCTCTCCCTCTGCCTGCTGCTCTGCCTACTCGTGCTCTTTCTCTATTTCTCTGTCAAATAAATAAATAAAATCTTAAAAAAAAAAAAGCTTCCTTTTGGTAAGAGCCGTGCCTTTCACTCCACTGTCATGCAAATTGCATTTAAAGGAGGAACATTGCATTGGACACTATATTGGCCCCCATACTGGCAAATTTTTATTATGATTACTCTAAATATACTTTGACATAAAGCTAGGTAGTAATTCTTATCCTTCTATGCTGAAGCTCCCAGTAGCTCTTAATCAACTACAAGATCAAAACTAAGTTTACAAATAATTCAGTAATAACAGTGGTAGGGTCAGTGGATTAAAAAAAAAAAATTAACATGCTGAACCAAGATTGTTTTCTTTAAGCAGTCTAATATATATTTTTAATTGATGAATAGTTGACATACAATGTTAAATTAGTTTCAGGTGTACAACATAATGATTTGGACAATTTGACACATTACCACAATTTGATACACTACTCAGTGCTCACCAGGATAAGGGTAGTTGCCATCTACCACCATACAAATTTATTACAGTATTAGCAGTCTGATGTTTTGAAGGCTCTAGGGAATTATGTAGGTAGTTCAGTTTAGTTATATCAGTTGTTGCCATGATTTATATCTTTATGAATAAAGTATACAGTTGTAAACCACACCATAAAACAAAATTCAAAATAACATTCATATTATTTGGTAGGGATGTCGTTTTGCTGAAATGCGGTACTTAATGTTGAACTTAATAGTGGAAAGATTTAGCCTTGGATTCAATAATATATTTCCTCTGTTTCTACATTTTAACTTTAGTAATACCATGCAGAGAATATCATACAAGGTATGTATTTAAAATGTCAAGACATTGTTAAGCAGCATGTGATAATGGGATCTCACATGTAACCAAAACTGAATAGAAGTCCTTGAATGCCAATTTTAATGTGGTATTGATAGGCGTATTGTCAGAGTTAGAGTTGCCTTGTTCAGATGAAGATAAGATTTGTGTTGCAAATGAGAACACACAGAATGGGAGGAAGTTTGTGCAAATCAGATATCTGATAAGGGGCTTGTATCTAGAATATATAAAGAACTCTTACAACTCAATAATAAAAAAGATAACTCAATTTAAAAAATGGGCCAGTGATCTGAATAAGTATTTCTCCTAAAAAGATGTACAAATGGTCTATAAACACATGAAGAGATGCTCAATATGATTAGCCATCAGGTAATGCAACTCAAAACCACAATGAGTTACCATTCACACCTACTAGGAGGGCTATAATAATGTGTTGGTGAGAACGTAGAGAAATCCACTGCTTGTGGGATTATGAAATGGTGCAGAAAACAGCCTGGTAATTCCTCAAGAGGTTAAACATAGAGTTACCATATGACCTAGCAATTCCACATCTAGGTGTATATCCAAAAGAGTAAGAACATATGTCTACTCAAAAACTTGTACATAAATGTTCATAGCAGCATTATTCATAATAGCCAAATTGTAGAAATAATCCAATGTCCATTAAGTGGTACATGGATAAATAAAATGTATATCCATACAATAGAATATGATTGGCAATGAAAGGAAATTAAGTAGCGATTCATGCTACAAGAGGGCTGGACCTTGGGAGCATTATGCTAAGTGATAGCAGTCAAGCACAAAAGATCACATGTATAATTCCATTTATATGAAATGTTTAGAATAGGCAAATCCATAAGAGACAGGAATTAGTGGTTCCCTAGGCCTGGTTGGGGTGGGGGTTGGGAAGAAATGTGGAGTGATTGCTGATAGGTACAGGGTTTCTTTTTTGGGGTGATGAAATTGTTGTAAAATTGATTGTGGTTGTGGTTGCACAACTCTGTGGATATACTAAAAACAATTTAACTGTACTCTTTGAGTGTATTGTATGGTATATGAATTATATCTCATTGAAACTGTTATTTAAAAATTGCATTGCAGTTTTTGAAACCTGTTAAATGATAATGGGAATTGAGGATAGAAACAAATTTAATTGCATATTTGCCATCACACTTCCGGCTGATGTACATAGCGAGTTGCTGTGTTAAAGGTGAGATTCACACAGTACACTTGATAAGGTACTGCCTGCCTGTGCTACTCTATCCTACCTACTAGTCTCTCTTTAGTTTAGTGCACATACAAACCACAAACATGGGCAACAGATTTGGGCAGAACTCAGTTATAATATGGATACCTATTTGTTCCAGAAAATGCTTGTGTTATTTTTTTGAAAAATTATCACTGAAATGAAGACACTAAAATAAAAAGATATAAGATATCATAGATAACCATGGACCCTTGAGAAATGGTGATCTAGAGGTGGCTCTTAAACTATAAGAGAGGTGGCAGCTTCCTTCTTTTTTTTTTTTTTAAGATTTTATTTATTTGACAGAGAGAGACACAGCGAGAGAGGGAACACAAGCAGGGGGAGTGAGAGAGGGAGAAGCAGGCTTCCCGCTGAGCAGGGAGCCTGATGTGGGGCTCGATCCCAGGACCCTGGGATCCTGACCTGAGCCGAAGGCAGACGCTTAACGACTGAGCCACCCAGGTGCCCCGGCAGCTTCCTTCTTTAAATTGTTATTACAGCTTCGCAAAAGTATCTAAGATCTGGTATATGATTTTTCCCTTGTTCAGTGCACATATTCATAAACTTCATTTTTTTTTTTTCATTTTTCATTAGGTAAGGATAATGGAAACGCAGGGAGCATCATTGGTTTCTAAGAAACCTAACGAATATAAAGGGCAGCAAATAGTTGTTTAGTTTCTTAGAGATTTTACATTCCTGGAAACTCAGAGTTTGAGGAACCTTAAGAATAACCTAAACAAATATTTGGTTATTTCTTGGCTTCTTGAGATGAACTGGAATTGGGGAGAAGGAATTCTTAAACCCTGGTGTTTCAAGGTCAGACGTAGATAGATGTAAGTAGATAGATGTAATCACTATTCATGCCAACCTGCTCTGTGGGTGGGAGTCCTGGTTCTGCAACTTAATAACTTGAGCAAGTGATGCACTGAACCTTGGTTCCTTCCTCTGTGGAAAAAAGGGATGAATAAACAACATTGAACTATTATGTACAGAGCTTGAATAAGAAAAACGTATGGTAAAGGAAAAGTCAGAGATTTATGATACTTGATTTTATGTGGGAAACTTAAATAAAAGCACACTTTTTTTTTTTTAAGATTTTATTTATCCATTTGACAGAGAGACAGCAAGAGAGGCAACACAAGCAGGGGGAGTGGGAGAGGGAGAAGCCGGCTTCCCACAGAGCAGGGAGCCCAATGTGGGGCTCAATCCCAGGACCCTGGGATCATGACCTGAGCCGAAGGCAGACGCTTAAGGACTGAGCCACCCAGGTGCCCCAAAAGGACACTTTCATTTACATCTTGTGAATTGTTATTTTTTTATGATGAAGGTGAGGATTTCTGGAAACTAGCAAGGGGGAGAGGAAGGAACCAACAGGACAATAAACATTTATTCAGGAACTTAAAAATGCCTTTTTTGTAGAGTAAGCCTTCCTTGTTCTAACTTTCCAGTCACTTTGGTATTAATTGAAAACTCCCATCCTGGGTACATTTTACACTCTGTAATTACTTTGTATACGGTAGTGCTCCCAATTTTAGCAACAATTGTACAAAATACAGTGGACTCTTTTGTCAAAAGTCTGAAAAAACTAAACGATAAGAAAGTAAGAATTTTAATTATGGGGGGAGAATAGCTACATCAGGGTCCCAAGGGTACTACTTTTGGGAAACACTGTTCAGATTTTGACTGTATAACTACTTTTAGAAAGATGAGGAAATTGAGAAAAGAAAAATAAATCATACCAGCCTGCCACCTAATATAGTTACTATCATAGTTGTATTAATTTCCTTTTACTTTTTTCTGTTCATATCTTAATTAGTTTTAATAATAACAAGTATATAATTTTGTATTTTGTTTTTGTAATTTAACATGTCATTGGCACTTCTTGTTGCATTATTTTTATAACTATATTTTTAAGTGACAGTGCCATAACCTAATTAAACATTCCCTAAGTGTTGGGTATATATGTGTATTTATATCTTGCTTGCAGTTGTTTATTATTATAGATGCTAACATGAAGTTCTTTGGGCATATAATTTTTCTATTTTTAAGACCTTTTCTTTTTTTTTTTTTTAAAGATTTATTTATTTGACAGAGACACAGAGAGAGGGGGAACACAAGCAGGGGGAGTGGGAGAGGGAGAAGCAGGCTTCCTGCGGAGCGGAGAGCCTGATGCGGGGCTCGATCCCAGGACCCCGGGATCATGACCTGAGCCGAAGGCAGACGCTTAACGACTGAGCCACCCAGGCGCCCCAAGACCTTTTCTTAAAATAGATTATTAGAAGTAGAAATTCTATGAAGTACAACTTTTAATGGATTTTTTTTTTTTTAAGATTTTATTTATTTATTTGACAGAGACACAGTGAGAGCAGGAACGTAAGCAGGGGGAGTGGGAGAGGGAGAAGCAGGCTTCCCGCAGAGCAGGGAGACCGATGCGGGGCTCGATCCCAGGACCCTGGAACCATGACCCAAGCCGAAGGCAGACGCTTAACGACTGAGCCACCCAGGTGCCCCCTTTTAATGGATTTTGACATCTGTTGGGCTTGTTCTATTTTAAAACAAGTGTTTTGGGCTGAATTCTTTATTTGCTTGCTTGTTGTGATTTTCAGATATGTGGAGAAGTGCCTTTGTTTATTTAGCTACATTTTTCTACTACTCTAATTCTCTCTCTCTCTCATCCTTTTTTAGGCTAAATTGATCACCCACCCAGCACAGCATCTTACAGGAAAAGCATAGCATTTCCTAGAGGAATATGAGCATAACAGGAAGGTGTCATTGACTCTGAATTAAATTTTTAACCTGTCCCTGAACAGCTACAGGATTTGGAAGCTGAATCAATGTTATCAGATGAGTTAGAATCCAAACCAGAGGTGAGCCCAGGCAGTGCTATCTATCTATCTATCTATTTATTTATTTATATTTTTTTGTGGGCTATCTTCCGAGGTTTGTCTTTAGTTCAGGAAGTCAGTAAACTTCTGGAATGAGCCAGATAGTAAATATTTTACGTTTTGTGGGCCATATGGTTTTGGTCGTAACTACTAGTTTATTACTTTTTCTGTCACTAAGTACTTTTTCAAAGATTTAAAAACTCTTTTTTACCTATAGCCTTTTATGTTTATTTAAGTAAGTATAAGTTCTTATACATCTAGGTAATTACATAATGACAAAAATTTTATATATATATGACATATATGTGGATATGTATATACATATATAAATATTTACTACCACAACCATTTTTCAGTTAATTTTGTATGTATCTGAAAGTGTTTTCTTTCTAAATGTGATTCGAGGATTTAAATATTATTTATTTATTATTTATTTTATTTTCATTTATTTTTTTAAGTAGGCTCCATGCCTAGTGTGGAGCCCAACATGGGGCTTGAACTCATGACCCTGAGATTAAGACCTGAGCTGAGATCAAGAATCGGAGGCTTACCTCGCTGAGCCACCCAGGCGCCCCTAAACATTTTTTTATTTTTATTCATTTCTCTTCCTTTAATTTTAGTACATCTGTGTCACATAGTGGAAAGGTCAATGAATTTGGAATCAGGTTAAGTTTGAAGATTTACTTCCTGTACTAGTCATGTGACCTTAGATAAGTCATTTGATGTCTTCAACTTGATTCCTTATCTTTATTTTTTATATTCCTTATCTTTAAAATACATGTTCAATTTTACTGGGTTAAGGTGAGGATTAAATGAGCCAGTATAATACAGCTTTTCTTTAGAACAGAGCACTTGATAAAAATAACTTTAAATGTTATTTTGTAGTTAATTTAGTTTTTCTGTGAATGTGGTTGAGACTAAGAAGCAATAAAGACTTAATTACGCTATGAACTTTTGGTAAAGTCAGAGGTTTAGATTCATTCCTAACAACTTGTATTTTTCAATATTGTCTCTTCCTCCTCTCCCTGCCCAACCCCACCCAGCTCCTGGTACAGTTTGTTCAGAATACGTCCATCCCGTTGGGACAGGGGCTAGTAGAATCAGAAGCTAAAGACATTACTTGCTTATCCCTCCTTCCGGTGACTGAGGCCTCAGAATGCAGTCGGCTAATGTTACCAGGTAAAAATTAAGATTACAAGAAATAAGATAAGCAAGTTTTAAGAGCTTAGCCTCCTCTATCATACTGGTGGGATGGGATAAATGACTTTATAACTGACTCATAGAAACTGTAAATCTAGGAATCATGAAGAATAAGCAACCATAGGAGTTAACAAGTGCATTGGTAATTTAAGCCATAGTAATGGATAGGATCATTCATGAAATGTGAGAGTGAGAAGAAAAGACCAATGTGGAGCTCCCTATTCAAGGTACAGGGTAAAGCAGGAGAGCCTATGAAGGAGGGAAGAAGGAAAGGCTAGAGCAGTAAGAGAAATATTGGTACAGAGTGCAGGCATGAAACTCAAGAGAATAGTCACTGTGTCAGATGCTTCTAAGAGGCCCATGAGATAGGGACTGTCCCAATGAGATAGGGCCAACAAGGCCATTGTTGACGTTGGCAGGACCTGTTGCATGGAAAGGTAATGGAAAGCCGGGTTGTAGAGGGTTGAGGTATCAGTGCAAGGTAAGTGTATTTGAGGAAGTAACCACACTTTCTCAAGGCTCTCCTGCTATGGGAAGGAAAAAGAGAAGGACATAAAGTAGATGGCAGAATTCTTTTTTAAGATCTGAAATATTTGAGGATGGTTTTATGCTAAGAGGAAAGAGCCAGTTGGAGAGGTGCAAACAGAAAGAGTGGTTAATTAGTGGGGAGGCTCCAGGAGAGGTAGGAGGAACTAGAATGCTGATCATGAGTTGTGAGATTAACTTTGGATAGGGAGAAGGAGATCCTATCCCTTGACTGTTAGCAAGGAGAACATTATTTTTGGGTGCAGTAAGTTCTTTATTTTCTGGAAATTGGAATATTTAAAATTTGGAATACTGATGTTAAATCAGGGGAGGGGAGGGTCACCACCTATTGGTGATTGGTGACAGCTTATTATAAAGTCTTCTAGTTACTGTTCTCTAGTGATGTCCTGTTTCTTTGATTTTTTTTGAAGTGACTTTAAAATTTTTTTCAATGTTTAAAGATTCAAGAAGGACAGATACATTCAACCAACCAGTGTTGACTTAAGGTTTCCCTGTCTAGTTCCTAGCTTTCGCACATCTTCTGTCGTTCAACTCCTACTATTTTTCTACTGGTATGTTGGAGTTTCTCCAAATCCTTATGGATTTTCAATATGTGTACATTTCCATGTGCTAATGAATTTTGATCTTCATTGGGCTTAAATTTTTCTCTCCTGATTTTAATTTGTTTAATAAATATTTTAACAATATTGAAGTGAAAAGAAGAACAAAATCATTAATCTTCTTTTCTACATTAACTTTAGTTTTAATTTTGATTAAAAATATTTTATTTTTAAAAAGTTTTTATTTATTCATTTAAGTAATCGCTACACCCACTGTGGGGCTCAAACTCACAACCCCAAGATCAAGAGTCTCATGCTCTTTTGATCGAGCCTGCCAGGTACCCTGATTAAAAATATTTTAGATAACCAATATCAATAATAATAAGTGAAAACCCATGTACTCACCTCCCAGCTCATGAAACATAATATTACAAACAACAAATGTATCTGCACATACCTCCCTAACTATATTCCCCTCCCTCTTAAATATGTGTGTATCATTCCATGCATGGCCGGTATGTTTTCTTTTTAGTTGGGATTTGTGATAGATACAGAAAAGTATAAAACCCTGTGCTTATACATTTCGAAGAATTATTATAAAGGAGATACCCACCACCCAGTCAAGAAGTAGAACCTTACCAGCTCCCAAACCCCCAGGGTTTCCTCCCTGATAAAGACAACCTCTGTTCTTCCTAGGTCACCACTACCCTCAATTATTTGACCCATATTTGTTTCCCAAGTTTAACCACTGAGATCTAAGCAATGCAGTTTAATCTTAGGTGTTTTTAGACCTTGGAATCATATGAATGTATATTGTTGTACCTTTCTTACGTTATTCTATAGTTGTGAGATTCATCCTTGTGTGTATAAGCTGTGGTTGGTTTCATTGCTGTATAGAGTTCTGTTATATGAGTGTAACCACAGCTTCTTTATCCATGACACTGTTGATGAATATGTAGTTATTTTCCAGTGTTTTACTATGACAAACAGTACTGCTATCAACTTCATTAAAAACTTTTTGTGTATGATAAAATATACATAACTAAAGATTTGCCATTTAAACCAGTTAACCATTTTAATCACATAAACTTACAATTTAACCAGTTCTGTGACATTAAGTACATTCATATTGTACTATTTCATTAGACTTTGAAATGACAGTACTGTCTATCCTTAGGCTTCCACTTTCATTCCTATAATATCTGTTAACTTCCTTAAAAAAAGGAAAAAAAATTATCTGCCTTTTATAAAGATGACTGAAACCCCTGAAAACATTGAGTGCTTTAGCACTATAGTGCAATTCCTTGTTTTGCAACCAAAACCTTTGGAAAGTCATTCCTTTCCTTAGAATAAAGTCCTAGAGAGTAAGTCTTCTGAATTATTTCTTTACATTTCAGTGTAAACCCGGAAGTATAATGAAACATTTATGATTCTGTAAAATTTCAGTGATGTCTCAGGCTGTGGTTTTTTTCCCCCTAATGACTCAACAGAACTGTCACATACATGCTATAAAAATTAAAGGGAGGGATCTCTTCCCAAGAAAAATAATTTAAAATTTAGATCCTATGTTAGTATTCATTGTATAACTATATTTTTTGAGGGAAAAGTACTGATTTCTGGCCTCGAAAGGACAAAGGCCTGTGATGTCCAAATGTGGATGGTTGGTTGGTTGGTACATCCAGTGTCAGACGAGTCTGTCCCTCACATTTTGGCTGACTCCTTTTAAAACTTAAAGTTATCTCTCTGTTCTCTTCTGAGGGAAATTCTGTATTTGTAAAATAAAAAGGCTGCTGCTCCTAGAAGGGATGTGATAGGGGCGTTCGGTGCTGTGTATCAGAATGGTGAGCCCCGTGGAGAGAGGTGCCACATAAAGCCGTGGTCTTTTCCCTTTGCTAGATGATACTCCAAGTCATACAAACTCCTCCAAGGAGGTCCCTTCCTCGGCTGTGTTGAGAAGCCTTCAGGTGAATGTGGGCCCAGACGGAGAGGAGACGAGGGCTCAGACTGCACAGAAGTCCCCGGAGTTTTTGTCCACTCCAGAGTCTCCCAGCTTGTTGCAAGATCTACAGCCAAGTGATAGCACTTCTTTTATTCTTCTTAACCTAACGAGAGCAGGTATTCTTTATCTTTTTCTGAACTCTGCTCATGCTTAAGAAAAAAACTGGGCAGCGGGGCATATTTAACCCAGTCATACTTAAAATGGAAAGAAGCCTTATTATTTTATTATTTTAGAGAATTGGTATAGTCTGGTGATCAGTTGAATGTGTAGGGGGAGAAGGCAGACTTCAGGAAGAAGTTTCTTGTTTGGGAAATTAGATTGTGCCATTCAGCAAGATAGTGAGCCCAAGAACAGGGCTGGGCGGGGAGGATGATTAGTTCCAGTTTGTGCTTGTTGATGTTGGGATTTCAGAGGGACATTCATGAGGAGGTGTTCTTTAGAGAGTTAGAAACAGGAATCCAGAGTTCTAGAAATGTCTTGTGTGAAATAAGTTGTTTTGGTGCTTATCAGCATTCAGGAAATGTATGAAACCGTGAACATGGATTCTTTGATTCAGGAGCATAAACAGAAAAGAAGGCAAATCTGGGACCCTGGAAAAAACACATTTAAGAGGGGGAATAACAGAGGAGTGGGGAGGTGCTGCCAGAGAGGGATAAAGAAAACAGAAGGAGAGTGCTATGCGAGAAGCCAAGAGAGGGAAAATGTCTTAAAGAAAAAAAAGTAGTAAATCATGCCAATACCACAGGAAGGGCTAATGAGGTGAGGACTGGGGAGTGTATGTCTAATGACCTGAGCAAGAGCAGTTGTTACTGAGGTAGTAGAGGTGGAGGCCGGGTTCTAACCATGGTGGGGAGTGGATGACAGGTGAGAAAGTGGATACCCAAGTTAGAAGTTACGCTTGCAGGAAACTTGACTGTGAGACAGTAAATAGCTAGAGAAGTACTTGGGATTTTCTCTTCTTTTTAAAAATAAAGATGGGCGAGACAGATTTAAAGGCTCTAAGGGGAGGTTGTAAGGTGGCCAGTAGAGAGGAATGGCTTGCAAATGGCGGAGAGATGACTGAAGGATAGGGTCAGGATACTAGCTTGCTTACCCTGGGGGGACAGCTTTGCCTTTGAAACCAGAGGGGGTAAGAAAGTAGTTTGTACTTTCTTTCCACTCCCGGCCTGTCGTCCGGGAGTGGAAAGGTGATAGATAACCTAGTGTAGTAGGAGAACAGAAGCTTGAGGTGAGAGGTGAAAATCTGGAATAGCTGATTCAGGCCATGAAGTATCCGAGCCAGGGCCGATAGAAGGGCAACTTGATGGGTAGCTTTCACATATCCTCTCGTTTCTTCCAGGTCTGGGCTCTTCAGCTGAGCACTTAGTATTTGTACAAGATGAGGCAGAGGATTCAGGGAATGATTTCCTCTCCAGTGAGAGCACGGACAGTAGCATCCCATGGTTCCTCCGGGTTCAAGAGCTGGCTCATGATAGTCTGATTGCTGCTACTCGCGCACAGCTGGCAAAGAGTGCAAAAACCAGCAGCAATGGTGAGACCCCTGTGACGTTTTCACTTCCCGTATTCTCTGTGGGGATTTTGGCAATACAATGACCATATTTTGAGTTGACTGGAATCTGAGTTATTGGTGAGAGCAGACCCCTAGAAATGTGTACACTGTTGGTCTTATTTTCTATGAAATAACTTAGCTATGCCAGATTCATGTGCAAAATCAACAACACTAGCATTCTCAGTTGTCAGCTTTAAATAATGTACACAGCCCCTTTAAAGGGAAAACAAGATGTTATCTTGAATTGTTTTTATTGTACTGTTCCCTATACTTAGAGCTTTTATACCATTATAAAATCAAAACAGTATTACCAATTAACAGGAATAAAACTACAAAACCAGTGAGAATAAAGTTAATATTTTATTTTGGCAGACGATGGTGTTTTGCTGAAACTGCCACCTCTGCCTTTTGTTTTGGAACCAGTTCATCATATGACCTTGAATATCCAAACAGTCTGTAGGGCTGTTTCTTTTGAGTTGAGCATGCCGGTACTAACTCTGTGCCACTTTTCTCTGTCCAGTAGTTTTCAGATATAGTCCTCAAATCATCAGCATCACCTAGGAACATAGAAATACAAATTCTCAGGCCTCATCCTACTGAACCAGAAACATGCGATCTTTTAGTAAGCCCTCTCAGTGGTTCCAATACATGTTAAAGCTTGAGGACTATGACTGTAAACCACCCCTAAACCAGTGCACAACCTTTGCTTATGTAACATGCCATAATACTTTTTGTTTTAGAGCTGCTTCTATATTTTCTCTTTAATCTGTGACAATTAAGGTACTACAAATTATTAAGGTTAAGGTACACACTATCATTGTCACAAACCAAACTTAAGCACTGAAATCTTATGTTGGTACATGGCTGTTTGGAGCTCATTTGGATGATCTAGAATATGCTTATGATTATTTTGTGATTACCATGCAAGTGAAAATAAAAAATTAAAAACTTTTGCAAGGATCCCTGTGACTGTTTCAGAATATTCCAGTTTTAGAAACACTAACCTAAATCTTTTCTACATAGAGAACTCCAAACTTCTTTTTTTTTTAAGTTTTTATTTAAATTCCAGTTAGTTAACATACAGCATAATATTAGTTTCAGGTGTACAATATAGTGATTCAACACCAGGTGCTCATCACAAGTGCATTCCTTAATCTCCATCACCTATTTCATCCATCCCTCACCCACCTCCCCTCTGGTGACCATTGGTTGTTTTCTCTTGGTAAGAGTCTGTTTCTTGGTTTGCCTCTCTTCTTTTTTCCCGTTTGCTCTTTTGTTTCTTAATTCCACCTGTGAGGGGCCCCTGGGTGGCTCAGTCGTTAAGCGTCTGCCTTCGGCTCAGGTCATGATCCCAGGGTCCTAACCCCGCATCGGGCTCCCTGCTCCACGAGAAGACTGCTTCTCCCTCTCCCACTCCCCCTGCCTGTGTTCCCTCTCTCGCTATGTCTCTGTCAAATAAATAAATAAAATCTTTAAAAAAAAAATTCCACCTGTGAGTGAGATCATCTGTTATTTGTCCTTCTCTGACGGACTTACTTCACGTAGCATAATAGTTTCTAGCTCCATCCATGTCACTGCAAAGAGAACTCCAGACTTCTTTTTTTTTTTTACTTTCCTACTTTTTTTTTATTAATTTTATTTTGTTATGTTAGTCACCATACATTACATCATTAATTTTTTTTTTTTAAAGATTTTATTTATTTATTTGACAGAGAGAGACACAGCAGTGGGAGTGGGAGAGGGAGAAGCAGGCTTCCTGCGGAGCAGGGAGCCCGATGTGGGGCTCGATCCCAGGACCCTGGGATCATGACCTGAGCCGAAGGCAGACGCTTAACTGGCTGAGCCACCCAGGCGCCCCTACATCATTAATTTTTGATGTAGTGTCCATGATTCACTGTTTGCGTATAACACCCGTGCTTCATGCAATACGTGCCCTCACTACCCATCACCAGGCTAACCCCCCCCCAAAACCCTCAGTTTGTTTCTCAGAGTCCATAGTTTCCCCCTTCCGATTCCCCCCTTCGTTTTTTCCTTCCTACTATCTCCTTTTTTTTTTTTTTAACATATAATGTATTATTTGTTCAGAGGTACAGATCTGAGATTCAACAGTCTTACACAATTCACAGCGCTCACCATGGCACACACTCTCCCCAATGTCCATCACCCAGCCACCCCATCCCTCCCACCCCCACCACTCCAGTAACCCTCAGTTTGTTTCCTGAGATTAAGAGTCTCTTATGGTTTGTCTCCTTCTCTGGTTTCATCTTGTTTCATTTTTTTCCCTCCCTTCCCCTGTGTTCCTCTGTCTTGTTTCTCAAACTCCTCCTATCAGTGAGATCATATGATACTTGCCTTTCTCTGATTGACTTATTTCGCTTAGCTTAATACTCTCTAGTTCCATCCACGTTGTTGTAAATGGCAAGATTTGGGGGTGTTTTTTTTTTGATGGCTGCATAATATTCCATTGTGTATCTATACCACATCTTCTTTATCCATTCGTCTGTTGATGGACATCTTGGCTCTTTCCATAGTTTGGCTATTGTGGACGTTGCTGCTATAAACATTGGTGTGCACATACCCCTTCGGAACACTACATTTGTATCTTTGCGGTAAATACCCAGTAGTACAATTGCTGGGTCATAGGGTAGCTCTATTTTCAACTTCTTGAGGAACCTCCATACTGTTTTCCAGAGTGGCTGCACCAGCTTGCATTCCCACCAAAGTGTAGGGGGGTTCCCCTTTCTCCTCATGAGAACTCCAGACTTCTGTTAGTTTCAACATAATTAGTTCTGCTTTGACTACTGTAATGCTGCTTAGAATGGCCAGTTTTACCATTTTGGGGAGGCTCTAAAGTTCAGATTCTTCCTGAGATGCTTTTGCTAATCTCTGGGTCCTGAAACCGGCAGCATCTCCTCCTTGCATTAAGGAAGCAGTGCGGTATGAGCCAGGAAGAAGCTGGTGCAAGGGAGGGAACCTTGGGCTTGGCCTCTGGAGAGCTGGGATCCAGACCTGGTGCTGTTATTAACTCATCCTCTGCCTGGGGGACTTAACCTTCTTAGCTGCAGTTTTCTCTTGTTCAGAACACAGAGATCAAGTAGCTTACCTGATTGGGTTGTTTTGGAGATTTAAATAAGATTTTGCCTGGGAAATGCTTTATAATCAGCAAAGCATTGTGTGGATGTTTTTATTACTCTCAGAATATGTTACCTTATTACCTAACAACTACCTCGTATACTTGAATATAAAGTGAGCCCAAATATATGACAGTCTTCTATTTTATCAATGAGATGATTCCATAAAACCCTTTGAGGGGGCTAACTTAGATATATAAACCGTTAGGCATAGAGATAAAGTTAAACACTGTGAGTGGTTTTTTGAAAATGTTATTATTTTGATTACACACACTTTAAATCATGAAATATATTAATATTGCTTTTCACCCACTAACATAATGAAATGATTTTATTTGGTATTTAAATGCATCTTTAACATAAATATCTTTGTTGTTACTAAAGCCATTTTGTGAGTCCAGTAGCAGTTTCTCAGAGCACATCTTCACTTCTATCTAAGTTGATTGAAATACAGATATATTTAAATTTTGTATATGATGCTTTATGTTATAAGGGGTTAGCAAAGGGCCAGATAACCACCTGTTTTATAAATAAAGTTTTGTTAGAACACAGGCATGCCCACTCATTACAAATTGCCTGGGTGCTACAGTGGCAAAGTTGAGTTGTTGTGACAGAGACCGTATGGTCCTCCAACCAAAAATACTTAGTATCTGGCCCTTTCCAGAATAAGTTTACTGACCCATACTATATATGATACTTTCACTGGAAATTTTATCCCAAATGCAAAGACCTCACATAACTGTGGGATCTTTAAAGTGTTTACAGTGTTATCCAATGTGCGCCATGTAAGGTGTTGAATTTCTTTGTCTTTCCCTTTTTTCGTGGGGGGAACCAGTTCATCAGATGATCTCTGAATATCCAAAACTATCATTGGTTGATGTCATTTTAAGTTAATCCATCTTCTGCAAACAGTGCTTTGTGTTTTTAAGGGAGTAGTTTCATGAGGACTCAAATACAAGGCAATTCACTGTTTTCTGAGCAGTTTTTAAATTTCATGATTCTGTCAGTGTTCTCATTGTATATACAACATTGAATGCACAAAGTCCCAAATGTCAGCGGTTTAAATTTCTGTATTAGTGTGGGATTTCTACTGATCTTTCATTAGAAATTAATTAGCTGGAGCTCTGGAGTTGGTGGGAAATTTCCTTTAGGGTATATACAGTTTTGTACTGTTTAAAATTTACCTATGTGCGGCTGTTTTTCAATTAAATAAAAAAAAAAACTGCGGGACAATATTAAAAAAGAAAAAAATTAATAGCAAAAGGCATCTTAGATTCTACTCTGACCTTGGAGCAATTAGTTTTATGATTAGCATTTGATGACTTGTACAGCAAGGAACATGTAGGACAGGAAGAGATTAAGATTAGTAGACGGGATGGAAACCTTGATCAACTGTCAGGTTCCAGGAAATGTGATGGGCACAACATTTATTGTCCCTATTCTTGGCTTTTGAGAGGGAAATTTGGAAATATAAATCTTATTCCTGAGGTATATGTAGTAGAAAGATAAACTCCATATGCTTGTAGCATAATTAAGTAGTCGTAAATATTTTTCTCTCTTGATATCCAACTATATCTTGAAGAAAATGAAAGAAAAGGTGTACTACCTGTGAATCTGGGATTTATATAAAGCTTTAACTGATTTCACTTAAGTTTAAGGGAGGCACTGCACTATGTGCTCATTTTCTTCCTTCCTTTTGTTCTGTTGAACAAAAAACTTCATGTTATTTCTAGCTTTTAAAAATGTGGTTAGATACTGTAAAATCAGCCGAGTTTTTGTATTCTTAAAGAGAAGTGGCACAGGAAATTGGAAGGTTATTCTTATTCTCTAAAATGATAGAAACAGCCAAATAGACCTCAGAAGATAGAAATCTAAGAGTGATCATTTACAAAAGAAATCACAAGCATAAGCCCAGAACTAAGCCAGAATGGCTGCCCCTCCTAAAATAAATACAAGTTCGGTAATACCTGGAACAAGAAGCCATCTTTAGCATCCCACTCTGGGTGTTGACGCATATGCTTCCCTGCCAATTTGTGTAATGCAGGATAGGTTTAACTCTCTTTTTTTTATGTGAAACCATTGTGGACATTTCTTACATTTGCCAAAGAGGCCTGGTCTTGTGAAACGAAGCATGATGGCTTTTGAAAATTCTCTGGAGTAAGGGGATGGGAACAAATTGTGTGCTCAGTTGTTAGATGGGTATCAAGAGAGCTAGGGAAGCTGAAGATAGATACCTGCTTATTGATCAGTAGGAGTAAAATATAGGAGCTTTATTGTTTGAAACAAAGTACCTCAGCAGCTTCCTTCCCTGGATTACAAATATGTGACTGTGTTACAGGAGAAAATGTCCACCTCAGTTCTGGTGATGGGCAGCCCAAAGATTCTGGGCCCCTTCCTCAAGTGGAAAAGAAGCTCAAATGTACAGTTGAAGGCTGTGACCGGACATTTGTGTGGCCAGCTCACTTCAAGTACCATCTCAAAACACATAGGTGAGCATATTTGAGGTTCCATACTTGGAGCTCAAGAATGTTGAGGCTTCTGGAGGAGCTTGTCCCCCATTGACACATTAAAGGAAAGCAGGGGCTCCAGTTCACTTGTGATTAAGATGTCTTTTGTTTTTTAATAGAAGGGTTTGCATTGTCTCATTTACCTCATTCTTCACAAATACTTAGTAAGACATTTGGTACCTAAGCGTCTTAGAACAAGAGTTCTGGAATCTCATTTTAAAATATAATTTCTTGGAAGACTTAAAAAAAATACATAAGCATGGGTGTCACTCATAAACCTGTGAAATCATTTTTCAAGAAGTAAGGTGTGGGGCACCTGGCTGTTGGTAGAGCATGCAACTCTTAATCTTGGGGTCGTGAGTTCAAGCCCCACGTTGGGCGTAGAGATTACTTTAAAAAAAGGGGGTGGGGAGTAAGACCTGGGGCATCTCTGGTTTTAATAAACTTCAGATGATTCTGGTATATCCAGGTTTGGGAATTACTGTCTGCTTTGAGAGGCAATAGGAGCTTTGATTTGTCCTTTCTAGCAAAGAGCATTTTCAGGTATTGTTGCTTATGTGATTTTTTTTTTCCGCCCCCAGAAATGACCGCTCTTTCATCTGTCCTGCAGAAGGTTGTGGGAAAAGCTTCTATGTGCTGCAGAGGCTGAAGGTGCACATGAGGACCCATAATGGGGAGAAGCCCTTTATGTGCCCCGAGTCTAGCTGTGGTAAGCAGTTCACTACAGCTGGAAATCTGAAGAACCACTTGCGCATCCATACAGGTGTGTGCAACCCCAACTTCCCTGTAGGCAGTCTACCTCTGGGCTCGGGGTTTGCTCGCCTGTCCTCAGGAAAGGCTTTGACGTGGGAATAGAAATGAAGGTTTAGGCTTGTTGCTAAAACTCTGAAAATGGGATTTCTTTTTTTCATATGCTTCATGGCACTTTTCAGTTAATTCAGTAATATTTATTGACCTTTCACCTGTGTGTGAGGAATGGATAGTGTTGATTTCTGCCTGTAGGAGCCTAAAGTGCAGGAAGGGATATAAGACCTTCTCTGATAACAATGATATGCTGAGATATGGACAAAATCAGTATTTCCAAATATCTTCGAATGTTACACGATTGTAATTTTGATCAGTAGTACTCATTGAATCACACAAACCATACAGAGCCTCTGCTAGCCCCTAAATGGGGTAAGGGAAAGGGGAAATACAAAAGCTAAGATGAATCCCTGACTTTGAGGAGTTTGCTTTTTTGGTGGAGTCTCACAGCATGAGAAGCAGAATGGGAAAGTGACTTGATCTGGGTCAAATAGCGTATTAATATCAAAGGAGCAAAATAAAGATACCCTGACTCTCATTCTAAGAGTGTAAGGTAACTTTCCAAGCCACCTGGCCTAAAATGTGCTAAGTTTCTTGTCAGAGCTTAATCACTGAACCGAGACCAGTCTTAGGATGTGTAACTGTTCTTCCCCACTTTCTTGCCACTTTCTTTGTCTCTCCTTTCTTCTTGCATTGCTAAAATGACAGCAGGTACAATTAAAGGGCATTCAAAAGTGAAACCCAAGCTGAAGCCATTTTGTTCTAGGTACGTCCCTGTGATTCCTGCTAGATTGACATTACCACCGGATATGTTTTAGGGCAGAATAGCTCTGTTCTCAGCTTTTTCCTGAGAGACTAAACTATACTCTCTCCAAGAAGCACTTTGAATAAAAGAACAAGAAAAACATCTAGCAGACTAGATAAGGGAAGAAGTAGAGTTCACCATGCCTTATGGTTGAATTCATTAACCTCTTCATCCTCGTGCTGCTCATCCCCTTTGTAGATTGGATAAAACTGAACATCTTAAAATGCTTTCTTTTACTGTGGAGTATGACCTTATTTTCTCTCCTCATTCTAGCTCCTGCTAGCTCTCCCTTGTGAATCTCCTAATTGCTCACCATTTCCAGAACTTGTCGTTTCTCCCGTTTCACTCAGTGTGTCTCTCGCCACAGTGTCGGGGTGCAGTGTAATCATTTATCCCTGGATGCCTCACAGATCCCAGTCGCCAGAATTCATATAATAATAAAAGTTAGCATTTATTGAGGCAATTTAGTATGTGTCAAGTACATGTACATTGTCTCTTTTAGTCCTCAACGATACTTATGAATTAGATACTGTATTTATTGGCAAAGAAATAGGGGATTAGAGAGTTAAACAACTTGCCCAATATTACACAGCTAGGAAACGGCAGAGTTGGGATTTGAATTCCGGTCAGACCCAAAAGCTCTTATAAGGATTTTGTTTTCAAATGCTGACAGCTCAGTTTATCTTAAATGTCAAAGTGACCGCAGATCTTTATTAGTAGTGACAACAGTAATTAAAGCTCCCGATTTCGGCTTACCATGAGGGCTGACTATGTGCCAGACACCATGCTGAATATATTTAACTTGTGTCTCAGTTCTCACAGTAACCTTTTGAGATTGTATTATGTTAATTTAATTTAAATTTTTTAAAAGATTTATTTATTTTAGAGAGAGAGAGCACACTTGAGCGTTGGGGAGGGGCAGAGGGAGAGAAGCAGACTCCCTGCTGAGCAGCATGGGGTGGGGGTGGAGGGCCCTTGATCCCATCACTCTGAAATAATGGTTTGAGCCAAAATCAAGAGTCGGATGCCCAACCCACTGAGCCACCCAGGCACCCCGGAATTCCTCCCTTTTCTAAATATTTATAGCACTTTTTTGTACAGGAATTTATATTAAAGTTATTTATGAATACATTTATCTCTCACACTAGTCTGTGACCCTTAGATAGGAACTGCCATCTCTGATTTTTTTCTCACTTTTTATTTTGAAATTATTACAGTCTCATGAGAAGTTGCGAAAATAGCACAAAGAGTTATGTTGTGTGCCTTACCCAGCTTCCCCAAAAAGTGACATCCTCTGTAGCCACAGTACGATATCAAAACCAGAAGGTTAAGAGTACTATCAGTTAGTCTACAGGCCTTATGTAGTTTTTACCATACATCTTTGATTTAAAATAACAATGTAATATTGTAGGGTGCCTGGGTGGCTCAGTTGGTTAAGCGACTGCCTTCTGCTCGGGTCCTGATCCTGGGGGTCCTGGGATCGAGTCCAGCATTGGGCTTCCCTTGCTCTGCGGGGAGCCTGCTTCTCCCTCTCCCTCTGCCTGCCACTCTCCCTGCTTGTGCTCTTTCTCTGTCAAATAAATAAAATCTTAAAAAAAAACAAACAACAGGGGCGCCTGGGTGGCTCAGTCGTTAAGCGGCTGCCTTTGGCTCGGGTCATGATCCCAGGGTCCTGGGATCGAGCCCCGCATCGGGCTCCCTGCTCTGCGGAAAGCCTGCTTCTCCCTCTCCCACTCCCCCTGCTTGTGTTCCTACTCTCACTATCTCTCTCTCTGTCAAATAAATAAATAAAATCTTAAAAAAAAAATTAAATTAAAAAAACCAGCAATGTAATATTGTAGACAATAAAAATTACAGAGAAGCACAAAGAAAGGAAATCATCCATAATAGCACTATTCAGGATGTAACTACTTTTAGCATATTGTTATAGATTTTTCTTTGTACCTCTGACTGAATATCTGTTTTCATTTGTTTGGGTTAGATAGTAGGACTATGTAAAACCTATTTTATAACCTTTAAAAATCTGTACTTTTTAGTGGATTTAGAAACTGAATCATAAAAAGAATGGTATAAAGTAAAAAATCCTGACAGCATATGTGATGTTAATCTTGATATCCTCAAAAGGGATGGGATCACTGAAGAAGGTGGGTCAGTGTAGCTGGGGGTCAGCCCTTGAGCCAGGAAGGAGAAGGAAGTATGATGCTCAGAGGTCGCCACTCTAAAGAAGAGGGTAGGGCTGTCTGGTGGGCTGTTGGCTAGGAGACCATTGAGAGGTGACACTTATTGGGTAGATAGCCCCACTGAAACTACATAGCCCGAATTCAAGAAATCTGAGCAAGTCATTGGAAACTGGATAGGTTAATGGAAAAAGAGAGTAATAGATAGTTCATCAGAAGGCTGACTCTTTATGTCATTTTCTGTCTCCAGGAGAGAAGCCTTTCCTTTGTGAAGCCCAAGGATGTGGCCGTTCCTTTGCTGAGTATTCTAGCCTGCGAAAACACTTGGTGGTTCACTCAGGTACTAGAACCCGTGCCTTTCATAGATTTCAGGGAAGGTAGAGAACCAAAAGGGTAAAAGGGTGGTGGTGGTGGGGAAATGGTATAAAGAAATCTAGAAAGAAACAAACTGTTCAATATAAAGTTTACTTCTCATGACAGAATCAGAAATGAAGGCTCTTGATAATTGGATTAAAAGGGTTGTATAATCAAGGGGGGAAAACCTAATTGCTTTATTCTCAGCTGAGCCATTGATTGAATTGCTTTCTAATCCAGAGCTTTTCTGAGGAGATCAGAAAATTTATTTGGGGGGGTGCCTGGGTGGCTCAGATGGTTAAGCATCTGCCTTCGGCTCGGGTCATGATCCCGGGGTCCTGGGATCGAGCCCCACATCGGGCTCCTGGCTCAGCCGGGAGTCTGCTTCTCCCTCTCCCTCTGCCTCTCTCACTGCTCATGCTCTCTCTCTCTCTCTGTATCTCTGTGTCTCAAATGAATAAATAAAATCTTTAAAAAAAAAAAAAAAGAAAGAAAATTTATTTGGCACTGTGTTGGGTGCTTAATAAGTTACATCAGATATGGGCCATGGAGGTTATTCAAAGCAGAGATTGCCAAGGCAGAAGTGAACTCAAGAGTGGAGAGGGATTCTAGAATGGAATCAAGTAATTGTTCAAATGGTTAGCCATGGGAAGTATAGGGAAGCCAGAACAGGAGGAGTGGAGAGAAGGAACTGGAAGTTATTTGTGATGAGGACAGCAAAGCAGTTCAGTGGGAGCGAGGGAGTTGGAGAGGTGTAAGCAATCAGGGATATGAATTTCAGAGTTGAGCTCTTACTTGATGACAAGTTCTAAGCAGAAGGTGACAAACTGTTAACCTGTGGGTTAGATGTGGACTTCCAGGTATGTTTTGCTTGGCTTGTAGAGTGTTTTTATTTTATCTTACTTAATTTTATTGTATAAAATTATGTCAAACATACATAAGAGTAGAGAAAACAAAGACATTTTCTTACATAACAACAATACTGTTATCATACCTTTCAGAATTAACAATTCTTTAGTTTTATCTCACACCCAGTGCATGTTTAGTTTTTTTGCAGTTGTCTCAAAAATGTCTTTTACAATGGGTTTGTTTAAATCAGGATCCAATAAGGTTTAATTATTGTACTTAGTTTAATTATTATACTTAGTAAGCCTTCTTTAATCTAAATCTGCTTATAGCGACTTTTTTTTTTCATGCCATAGACTTATTGCACTACAGTTAGTTGGGTTTTATGGAATGTCCCACATTCTGGATTTGTTGGTTTGCTTCCTTTTATGTTATTTAACTTGTTCCCTTAGATTTCCTATAAATGGAGGTAAGCCCTAAAAGCTTCAAAGGTTCAAAGATTTGGCAAGGATGTGTTATAAATGGTTGTATGTGTTTCATTTTGTATCATCATATCAGGAGGCACGCAGTGCTTGGTTGTCAGAATTTATCAGTGGGTTCAGGTGGTAACACCCTGATCTTCACATTGTTAAGTTCCCTAGCACCTTTTGCCGTATGGTTTCATGAGTGATGCCTGAATTGGTTATTTCATTAGGATTGTAAAATGGTGGTTTTCTAATTCTGTCATTCTGTTCACATCAGTTGGAATTCTTTGTATAATAAGTGTCTTCTCTATCCAGTAGGGCTATTAATTTGCACAGGAAAGGCAGGAAAAACGTGTGTTCCTTTTCTTTTCATTTCTTTTAATTATGAATTTTCAAAATAAGAAATTGGTGCTCTTGGGCGCCTGGGTGGCTCAGTTGGTTGAGCGACTGCCTTCGGCTCGGGTCATGATCCTGGAGTCCCTGGATCGAGTCCCGCATCGGGCTTCCTGCTCGGCGGGGAGTCTGCTTCGTCCTCTGACCCTATCCCTTCTCAGGTGTTCTCTCTCTCTCATTCTCTCTCTCTCAAATAAATAAATAAAATCTTTAAAAAAAAAAAAAAAGAAAGAAATTGGTGCTCTTGTTTCTTCTAGTAAATTCATGGGTTTCTGTGTAGTCACTGTGTATCAATCCACTGTAGTTCTCTTTGAACAGCTTTTTTGATGTATAATGCATATACCTTAAAGTTCATCCATTGTAAGCATACAAATCAGTGATAGAAAATATACAGAATTGTACAGTCATCACCACAATCCAGTTTTAGAACAATTCTGTCATACCAGAAAGTTCTTTTGTGCCCCCTGGTTGTCAGTTCCTGCTCCCACGCCCAGATCCAGGCAACTACTGGTCAGCTTTCTGTCTCTATAGATTTTCCTTTTCTGGAAATTTTCTGGCCATTTCACTTACTTTGGCTACCTACTAATCTCCTATAGGCATGTGTTTCTGACCCCAGCTCCAAGTGTCATTGTCTGAGTAGGTGGAAGAGTGACTGAGAGCTTTGGACTTGAGGACACAGAGGATAGTTCAGATCACAATGTAGAAGAACCACCGGTGTAAACGCTGACGGCTGTGAGAGTGGTGGCAGGAAGTGGGATAAGGGGGTATTCTGAACCCAGGGTTGGAATCCTTGAGGATGGTACATGTTCTGGAGCTCCATGGAATAATGTATCTGGAAAAGGAAGGAAATATTCTGTGTGGCTGCCATGATCTGATATCAAAGAGGTTGTGAAGGCAGCAGTACAGTGGGTACTGTAAGGATAGGAGCTGGGAGCAATGAGCATACTAAGTCCTGCTGGTGAACTCTTCCTGCCTTCCCTGGTGTATGAAGGTTTTGAGGCTGGGGACCTCCAGGGCTGGGTGGAGAATAGGCAAAGGAAAAGCCTCTTCTGTTTAGTTTAACATTCTCTGAACTTCTCTATCCAGGTCTTGAGTCCATTCTCTTGATGTCAGAAGTGTACCCTATTTTTTTTTGGCTACCTTGTCTTAACCTGCTCTCTGTTTCAGGAGAGAAGCCTCATCAGTGTCAAGTCTGTGGGAAGACCTTCTCTCAGAGTGGGAGTAGGAATGTGCACATGAGAAAGCATCATTTGCAGCTGGGAGCAGCTGGGAGTCAAGAGCAGGAGCAAACTGGTGAGGAGAGAAGGTGGAGTGGAGGGCTGTATCTTCTGGGTCCAAAAAGCCAAATAACTGGCCTATCTGGTTATCTGGAAATTTTCAGATTCTGTGTTAGGGAGAGAGACCTAGTCTCATTTGATGGACTAGTGGTTTCCAAATATAGCTCTACAGTAAAATCTGTAAGCTTTTAAAATGTATATATTTGTATTGCCTGTCCACCCCTCCCCCCCAAATAGAACAAAACAGTTCAAACTGATAACTGAAATTATTTGGGAGTAAGATCCCAGAATCTGTAGTTTTGGTTTCTGTAGTAAGTGTAATGGTAACTAGTGCTGATCCATGAACCAGCATTTGAGTATTACTGTAATAAAGTCTTCTGTAAGACGAGGGTTTAAACATTTTTTACATACCATTCATGATTCCCTTTTTACCCTAACTTAAATTTGATAACTCGTTTTTATTATTTTTTTTCCATGTCTTTAATCAATTATTTCATTCCATATACTCCTTTCCAAGGATGTATCCTTCCCATTTCATATATTAATTCTCCACATGCTGATCGCAGGCAAGGATATTTATCTATGAGGCTCCACCCTTCCCTTCTAGGTTTATTCTTGCTCCCCAAAAGTAGATAGCATCCAAGATACAGGTTAACTTCCAGTTCTGAAAGGAAAGGCCAGCTTCCTGTGAAGGAAAATGGGGCCCAGGCACAGCCTGGCCTGCAGCGTGTCTCTCACATCCTGTTCTCTGTGCAGCTGAGCCACTAATGGGCAGTAGTTTGCTTGAAGAGGCTTCAGTAACCAGTAAAAACCTGGTGCCTATGAATTCCCAGCCCAGCCTTGGTGGAGAGTCCTTGAACCTACCAAATACCAATTCTATCCTAGGAGTTGATGATGGTAAGACTTTCAACTCTCCTTTATTTGGGGGAAAATGGGCTGCAACTAGGGACTAAGGAATGGGGTTGTCTCCAGAATGAAGGTTTTAATTAATTTCATTTCTCGTGAGTGGTTGTGGTATGATTGCGTAGCATTTGTGTTCTTTGTCTCTGGGATGGATAAGTGAATCTGTTAAAAAAAATATTTTTTTTGTTGAACAGATGATGTAACGAAAGAATAAAGAGAAAAAAATTTAAGAAAAAAATTATCCATAATCTTAGCATCCTAGCCCAACTATTTCTATCTTTCCTATTGCAGTTATGGAAGAACTTAACTTTTAAAACATTTAAACAGAACATAACCAGGTTTTACAGAGGAGATATAAAGCAATTTCTCCATACCTTCAAAAGCCATATCTTCTGGAGAAAAGAAAGGGCTCTCTAGGAAACAGTTGCTCCTCTCTGGTATAGAAATTTCACCCAAGTTACACAGGCCAGGCCCTCTTCTCTGAAAAACTTAACAGGTGAGGTCAGCATGCATTTATTCAGTGCCTACTGTGTGCCTGGCACCATGTGAAAGATAAAAGTAGAAACCAGGGACCTTAAAATCTAGTTGAGAAGTCAAAACTTACATATGGGAAACAACATTGAGTGAATAGAAGATAGTATGTAAGTAAATGCTAAATTACACAGTACAGTCTGGAAGAGCAGTATCTATTGAAAGCCCCGTAGAAGAAACTTTGATTTATTAGAGGCCTAAGTAGTTTATGTATAAACTATTTCAGAAGATTTTTACAGTGATCCCACTAATGAAGTCCGAGATCCTGTGTTTTAGTTACTTGTATCCCACTCAGTCAGTTTTGTGTATAAGTGACCATGTTTGTGTAAACTTCTGTGCGGAGTCTACACGGCCCAGCATGCTTCCACAAGCCTCCTCCGTTTTGTAATATGATACTAGAGCATAGTTGAAGCGTGGGACACAGAAATTGCATGGAACTACTTTGCCATTCTTAAGGGAGAAAGTGTCAAGGGAGGAAGGGACACTGAATAGGAATTTTGAAGCCAGATTTAAGTTCTTAACTTCTGCGTAGTATGCTGTATATCGTTGGTGGCTGCTTTAAGGGTAAGCTCTGGTCCTGGGATCCGCCTGCCTCAGCAGCTTTTGCCCTGTTTCATGCATGGCTAATCCAGCTAACAGTGCTAAAGCCATACTACTCAAAACTGGTATATTGAAAAATGGTCAACTCTTATATATCATTTCTTCCCATCCCCCTTTTGTGATACTCTCCAAATTCACTGGTAATGATGATTATTATCAGACAGGAATTAATTTGGAAGAAATACAGGAATATGGGTTTTTCAGGATGGGAGAGGCTTGATAATGCAGGTGGGTATATCTGTAGATTCATTTTTTGTTGAAACATTCTCTGCTGTTTCAGAGGTGCTTGCTGAAGGATCCCCACGTCCCCTGTCTTCAGTGCCTGATGTGACACATCACTTGGTGACCATGCAGTCAGGGAGGCAGTCATATGAGGTTTCTGTCTTAACTGCCGTAAATCCACAGGAGGTAAATCTGTCTCTTGCCTTTACTTTGTTTCTGTGGAGACTAATTTGGACAGTGGCTGGGAATCTAGTTTTGATGATCTGAAAATTACTCCATTTTCCCTTTCCTGGAAACTTTGTCTAGAATATCTTCCTTTAAGCCAAGCATGAGTCCAGCTTAACTTAAGCTTGATTGTTAGGGTCTCCTGGATTGGGAGATTGGTCACTCATGACTGGGTCTCTCAGCTTTAATTTCCTTTATATACATACCTTACTGAATGATATCTGCTCCTACTGTTCTCTGCCTAGGACATGAGGATGCTGCTTTTATTTTGTAAAGAAAATATCCTGGACAGAGTGGTCCTTGAGCAAAAAAGATAGTGGCAAAATCATGGAAAATAATCATTGTTCATTTTATTAGGGTCATATGTCTGGGAGATACCAGGCTGAACCAACTGGGCCTTTAGGGACGTGTTCACTCGCTTGTGGAATGAGAACCATCATCTAAATCGGGGAGAGGTTTTAGGTTGCTTCTAAGCATTCCCAACTCTACGATCTTAGCTCTAACCCAGAAAACAGAATGAAAACCAGTCAGGCTTCTAGAATCTTAGGGTATAGTAGATGACTTACTTCATCATGAGCTCATTTCATATGCATAAACTTTTGCCAAAACCCATGTATCTTGGATGCCTTCATATTATAGTAACTCTTACAGTGCTCTCCCGTCTTTTCCCCTGACCTTTTCATTATAACCTGATACCACAAAATCAGCTGTTCCAGTATTTAGATGATTGCATCCTATATTAAATATTCCGGATTATTCTGTAAGATTCCTGGGGATGCCCAAGATCACAGGGCTCTGGACATGCATGTTAATGATTCTGCCAGAACCTTTCCTTGTATTCATCATTGTGACCCATTGTCTGAGTCTTGCTTATATTATATTCAAAGTTTTTTTGCTATTGATTCTCTTGGTTCTTTGCTAAGCCACCTTCTCCTGGCTACTGTTTGGGAACATATCTCACCTATGAAGACTTCCTTTATTATTTCCCCTCTTCATTTATGTATTTTAAAATTTTTATTATGAGAGTTTTCAAAGAGTATAGTGAGAGAAAGTATAATGAACTCATGTACGTATCCCCCCAACTTCAACAGTTAACTTTCTACTATTCTCTCTTCCCGCCTACTTCTTACTGTTGCTGTTCTGTTTGTGCTGGAGTATTTAAAAGCACATCACAGACATACCATTTTATTTGTAGATATTTCAGCACATACCTCTAACAGATAAGTATTTTTTCATAACTATAATGTCTTCATCATACCCAACAGAATTAACAATCATTTATTGATATCCTCGAATACTTAGTCTGCGTTCCTTTTTTATTTTTTCTCAAAATGTCTTTTAATGGTTGGTTGGTTTAAATTAGGATTCAAACAAGGCCCATTCACTGCATTTGGTTAATAATTCTCTTTATCTCTAATAGTCTTCCCCACCCTCCACTCCCTACCCCGTTTTTTCAGAATGACCTAACTATTTTTTTTTTTTTTTTAAGATTTTACTTATTTATTTGAGACAGAATGAGAGAGAGAGAGAGAGCACATGAGAGGGGGGGAGGGTCAGAGGAAGAAGCAGGCCCACTGCCTAGCAGGGAGCCCGATGCGGGACTCGATCCCAGGACTCCAGGATCATGACCTGAGCCGAAGGCAGTCGCTTAACCAACTGAGCCACCCAGGCGCCCTGACCTAACTATTTAATAAGAATTTCCCACCTTCTAGTTTTGGCTGATTGACTCCTTTTGTTTAATATATTTCTCTATCTACAGATTTCCTAAAAACTGGTAGTTAGGAGCTTAGATTCATGTTCTTTCTGCTTTTATGAACTGTGATTCTTCTATAAAAGAAATATTTCTCTCATCAACTATTGGATTGCTCTAAAATAGTTCAGAAAAATCATCTCCTTTTTTATCTAGTGGAAATTATTATCCTGACAAACCAGTCCACAACACTCAGGCTTTTCCTTTTTTATATTTGAAACCTTGGAGCTTTTCTCTCCTGTACTGCTAAATACCTTTTTTTTATTGAAGCGTTTCAGGTTTTCTCAAACAAATGCCAGATGTATAAAAACGTAGTCAACAGATACTTCATACCTAATGAAGTGCAAGGCCCTCTGTTGGGTACTAAACAACAGTAAACAAAGTCTCTGCCTCAAAGAGCTTAGTCAGACTTCGGACCTCTGCCTTTTATAACTGTGCAAAATGGTGCCCCTGGAATTGTGCTGTACAGAGAGAATGGGAAGGGTGGCAGATCAATAAATGGGGCAATTTTTTACATAGTGTAGTAAGTACTAGGTAGGGGGAAGTCAGGGAGTAAGTTTTAGAGTTTAAGTTGAGACCTGAGGGATGAATAGCAGTGATCTTGATGGGTAAGTGGGAGGGATTGGAAGAAAATAACAGGCAGCAATGAGTACAAGGGCAGAGGTGAGGGAGCAGGGCACAACTATGGAACCACAGAGGGTTGAGTAAGATGGAATGTGGAATGGAAAGTGAGAGCAGGAAGGATAAGCTGGTTTCTCTCTTGAAGGGCCTTCACTTCAAGGACATGATTTTATCCTGGGGACAGTGGAGAGCCACTGCATGGTATTAAGCCAGGTATGACATGGTCAGATTTGTGTGTGCAAAAAGTCCAGTAATAGCACATTTGTTACCCTCGGACCTAGGCACATGGGTCTTGGATTCAGGGTGTCCTTGTCTGGGTGATGCTTACTCACAGCCTCAGACAGACACAATACCACAGACCACCTATAAGAAACAAAAGAAAACTCGGCCTTCACCCCAGGAGGACACTAAGGGCGTACAGGCCCTAAGCACCCAATTTCATGATGGAAGCCCTAGACACTTCATAGAAAAATATTAACAACACAAAGGGGAAAGTGCTCCCCTTAGTGTAGCTGAAAATCCTAGACGATTACTTTTCCCCTCATGGGTCGTCGCATGTTTACAAACACACCCTCTGTCTGAACCTCACTTCTGTGTTTCTTTCACTGTTACCTCTATTATTTTCCTCTTATCACAGGCATTCCCACTGCTCATCCCTCCTTTTCCTTATCATGGCAGGCTTACCACATCCTCTGATACTGTCATTTTTTTTTTTTTTTTTTTTAAGTTTTTTTTTTTTTTTTTTTTTTTTATTTGAGAGAGAGAATGAGATAGAGAGCATGAGAGGAGGGAGGTTCAGAGAGAGAAGCAGACTCCCTGCCGAGCAGGGAGCCCGATGCGGGACTCGATCCTGGGACTCCAGGATCATGACCTGAGCCAAAGGCAGTCGCTTAACCAACTGAGCCACCCAGGCACCCGATACTGTCATTTTTTTAAACCTACAAGCCCCTCAAGGCTCCAGGTTTAGTCCTCTTCCTCATCTAAGCTCCTGGTACTAACTGACTTTCCTCCAGTGACTGAGAAATGTTGATTCCTTAGGGATTCGCAGATAGAAGAAAGCTATTTGCAATCCTTTTTTTTTTTTTTAATAATTTTTTAAACAAGATTTTATTTATTTTAGAGGGAGTCAAAGAGAGAGCAGGTGGAGGGGCAAAGTGAGAGAGGGTCTTAAGCAGACTCTTAGCTGAGCTCGGAGACCAATGAGGGGCTTGATCTCACAACCTTGAGATCATGACCTCAGCCAAAACCAAGAGTAGGACGCTTAAGCGACTGTGCCACCCAGATGTCCCGGCTATTTGCAATTCGTAAACCAACACGTCCATTTCAAATTCTGGTTTTGGAGATAATCACACATTGTAGATCAGACCTGTAACCTCTAAGAATTTACTGATGCACTTGCACTTGAACTTCTGTAAATATGCTCTAAAAATAAGCTTATCAATATCGGAGGGGCGCCTGGGTGGCTCCGTCGTTAAGCATCTGCCTTCGGCTCAGGTCATGATCCTCAGGGTCCTGGGATCGAGCCCCACATCGGGCTCCCTGCTCAGCGGGAGGAATCCAGCTCAGCTCCCTCTCCCTCTGCTGCTCCCCCTGCTTGTGTTCTCTCTGTGTCTGTCTCTCTTTGTCAAATAAATAAAATCTCTAAAAAAAAAAAGTAACATCAGAGAATAACCAAAGCAAGTATCAGAAATTATCATGGGAGGGGCACCTCGCTGGCTTAGGTCGGTAGAGTATGGGACTCTTGATCTCAGGGTGGTGAGTTTGAGCCCCATGTTGGGTTGTGGAGATTACTTAAAAAATAAACAACGATGTGGATGGAACTGGAGAGTGTTACGCTGAGCGAAATAAGTCAATCAGAGAAAGACATGTATCATATGACCTCACTGATATGAGGGATTCTTAATCTCAGGAAACAAACTGAGGGTTGCTGGAGTGGTGGAGGGTGGGAGGGATGGGGTGGCTGGGTGATAGATATCAGGGAGGGTATGTGCTATGGTGAGTGCTGTGAGTTGTGTAAGACTGTTGAATCACAGATGTGTACCTCTGAAACAAATAATATATGTTAAAAAAAAAAAAAAGAAGGGGGCGCCTGGGTGGCTCAGTCGTTAAGCGCCTGCCTTCGGCTCAGGTCATGATCCCAGGGTCCTGGGATCGAGCCCTGCATCAGGCTCCCTGCTCCGTGGGAAGCCTGCTTCTCCCTCTCCCACTCCCTCTGCTTGTGTTCCCTCTTTCGCTGTGTCTCTCTCTGTCAAATAAATA